>NC_031990.1:4289905-4330300 GCF_001879085.1 Nicotiana attenuata
GGGAGTTCCCCGAGGTTTTCCCTTCAGACCTGCCGGGTATGCCGCCCGACAGGGATATTGACTTCTGTATTGATCTGGCCCCAGGCACGCAGCCCATTTCTATTCCGCCGTATCGCATGGCCCCGCCAGAGTTGAAGGAGTTAAAGGACCAGTTGCAAGATTTGCTAGAGAAGGGTTTTATCAGGCCTAGTGTTTCTCCTTGGGATGCGCCAGTGTTATTTGTGAAGAAAAAGGATGGATCGATGAGGATGTGCATTGATTACCGGCAATTGAACAAGGCGACGATAAAGAACAAGTATCCACTGCCGAGGATTGATGATTTGTTTGACCAGCTTCAGGGTGCGAAGGTGTTTTCAAAGATAGACTTGAGATCTAGCTACCATCAGCTGAGGATTAGGGCGTCTGATGTCCCCAAGACAGCATTCCACACTCGGTATGGGCATTATGAGTTCCTGGTTATGTCGTTTGGGTTGACCAATGCCCCAGCAGCATTTATGGAGTTGATGAACCAAGTGTTCAGACCTTACTTGGACCTGTTCGTGATAGTCTTTATTGATGATATTCTGGTGTACTCCCGCAGCCGGGAGGAGCACGAGCAGCACCTCAGAGTGGTTCTTCAGACTCTGAAGGATAGTCAGTTATACGCTAAGTTCTCAAAGTGCGAGTTCTGGTTGAGTTCGGTTGCATTTCTGGGTCATGTCGTATCAGCAGAGGGTATTCAGGTGGACCCGAAGAAGATTGAGGCAGTCAAGAATTGGCCTCGACCAGCATCAGCTACTGAGATTCGGAGTTTCTTGGGGTTAGCAGGTTATTACCGCCGGTTCGTGGAGGGATTTTCATCCATAGCAGCCCCGATGACCAGATTGACCCAGAAGGGTGCCCAGTTCAGATGGTCAGATGAGTGTGAGGCGAGCTTTCAGAAGCTCAAGACAGCTCTGACTACGGCACCGATATTGGTTTTGCCCACAGGCTCAGGGCCTTATACAGTTTATTGTGATGCTTCCCGTATTGGGCTTGGTGCGGTATTGATGCAGGATGGCAGAGTCATTGCTTATGCTTCGAGGCAGTTGAAGATCCACGAGAAGAATTATCCGGTTCATGATCTCGAGTTGGCAGCCATTGTTCATGCTTTGAAGATTTGGAGGCATTACCTATATGGTGTGACGTGTGAGGTGTACACTGATCACAAGAGTCTGCAGTACTTGTTCAAGCAGAAAGAGTTGAACTTGAGGCAGCGGAGGTGGTTGGAGCTATTGAAGGATTATGATGTTACTATTTTGTACCACCCGGGGAGAGCCAATGTGGTGGCCGATGCGTTGAGTAGGAAGTCCGTCAGCATGGGTAGTCTTGCTTATGTTCCGGTCAGCCAGAGACCGCTTGCTTTGGATATTCAGGCCCTGGCCAATCGATTTGTGAGGTTGGACATTTCTGAGCCTAGCAGAGTGTTAGCTTGTACGGTCGCTCGTTCTTCATTATTGGAGCGTATCCGTGATCAGCAGTTTGATGATCCCCATTTGTGTGTCCTGAGAGACACGGTGCAGCGTGGAGGTGCCACGAAGGTGACCTTAGATGATGATGGTGTTTTGAGGTTGCAGGGGCGAGTTTGTGTGCCCAATGTCGATGGGATTCGAGAGTTGATCTTAGCGGAGGCCCATAGCTCTCGGTATTCTATTCACCCGGGCGCCGCGAAGATGTATCAGGACTTGCGGCAGCTTTATTGGTGGCGTAGGATGAAGAAAGATATTGTTGCATATGTGGCTCGATGTTTGAACTGTCAGCAGGTTAAGTATGAGCATCAGAGGCCTGGTGGTTTGTTTCAGAGGATTGAGCTTCCCGAGTGGAAGTGGGAGAGGATTACCATGGATTTCGTTACTGGACTTCCGATGACTCGGAAGAAGTTTGATGCTATTTGGGTCATTGTTGATAGGTTGACCAAGTCAGCGCATTTTATTCCTGTTGCAGCCACTTATTCATCGGAGAGGTTAGCTGAGATCTACATCCGAGAGATTGTTCGCCTTCATGGAGTGCCGGTATCTATTATTTCGGATCGGGGTACGCAGTTTACCTCGCGCTTCTGGAGAGCAGTTCAGCAGGAGTTGGGCACCCAGGTTCAGTTGAGCACAGCGTTCCATCCTCAGACGGACGGCCAGTCCGAGAGGACTATTCAGATATTGGAGGATATGCTCCAAGCCTGTGTCATTGATTTCGGAGGCTCGTGGGACCAGTTTTTTCCTTTAGCAGAGTTCGCCTACAACAACAGCTACCAGTCCAGCATTCAGATGGCTCCATATGAGGCGTTGTATGGTAGGCGATGTCGGTCTCCAGTCGGATGGTTTGAGCCGGGAGAGGCTCGGTTATTGGGTACAGATTTAGTTCAGGAGGCCTTGGATAAGGTCAAGATCATTCAGGACAGGCTTCGTTCGGCTCAGTCGTGGCAAAAGAGTTATGCGGATCGTAAGGTTCGAGATGTAGCTTTCATAGTTGGTGAGCGGGTCTTGCTCCGAGTGTCACCTATGAAGGGCGTGATAAGATTTGGGAAGAAGGGCAAGCTTAGCCCTAGGTTCATTGGCCCATTTGAGATTCTCGATCGTGTGGGAGAGGTGGCTTACAGACTTGCTTTGCCGCCCAGCTTGTCAGCCGTGCATCCAGTGTTCCATGTGTCCATGCTTCGGAGGTATCACGGCGATCCAGCCCACGTGTTAGATTTCAGCACTGTCCAGTTGGACAAGGATCTGTCTTACGAGGAGGAGCCGGTATCCATTCTAGACCGGCAGGTTCGACAGTTGAGGTCGAAGAGTTTTCCTTCAGTGCGTGTCCAGTGGAGAGGTCAGCCTCCTGAGGCATCGACCTGGGAGTCCGAGTCTGATATGCGGAGCCGTTATCCTCATCTATTTCCCGACTCAGGTACTTCCTTCTTTTGTCTGTTCGAGGACGAACGGTTGTTTTAGAGGTGGAGAATGTGACGACCCAAAGGGTCATCACCGGATTTCTCTCTTTTTCCGTGCTTCCGAGGCCTTGAAAACCTCATTTTTGCTTGCCTCGATATGCGTGCGCAGTCCGGGCGCGTAGCCAAAAAGCTTTTATGTTGAAATATGTGAACTTTGTGAAAAATTTGAAGAATTTTGATATTAATATTGCTAAAGTTGACTTTGGTCAACATTTTTTGTAAACGGACCCGGACCCGTGATTAGGCGGTCCCGGAGGGTCCGTAGAAAAATATGGGACTCGGGCATATGCCCGGAGTCGAATTTTGAGGTCGAGAGCCCGAAAAATGAATTTTTCTGTGAAATTGTTTTTCTGAAATTATTAAGGAAAATGGAAATGAAAATTGATTAAAAGACTATGGTATCGGGCTCGTATTTTGGTTCCGACGCCCGGTACAAGTCTTAAATATGTGTTAAGCGCTTTTTGTAAAGTTTGGTCGAAATCGAATGTCATTTGACGTGTTTCAGACCTAAATATCTAAAATTTGAAGTTATGAAGTTTGAAATGAAAATGATGATCTTGGGGCTTGATTCATTGATTTTGAGGTTATTTTGGCGATTTGATCGCTCGAGTAAGTTCGTAGGATATTATTGAGTTAGTGTGTGTGAATGGTTAGGAGCCCCGAGGGTTCGAGAGTGAATTGGAGGTGGTTCGGGGTGTTTTTGCACTTAAGAAGTTAGCAGATTTGCTGCAATTTTTGCACAGGGGTTTTCTTCATCGCGTTCGCATCACTAGGTCCGCGTCCGCGTAGTTCTGTGCCTTCTCACTTCGCGTTCGCATCTTCACCCTCGCGAACGCGTAAGCCAAATTCAAGCCCCAGTATTTCCCTTCATCGCGTTCGCGCTCTGGCCATCGCGATCGCGATGATTTGTTGTGTCCTCTATCGCGTTCGCGTCCCTTAACACGCGTTCGCGTAAACATTTTTCCTCTACGCGTTCGCATTCCCTTTCACGCGTTTGCGATGCATTGCCCAGTTTACCCTTCGCGAACGCGGCCCTTTTCCAGCGAACGCGAAGGGCAATTTTGCCCAGTTATATTTTTAATGTCCAGAACAGTAGCAGCACGGGAATTCCTCATTTTTCCCACACGAACTCTTCTCCCTAACACTCCATAGACGAATTTTGAAGGCCTTGTCCTCCATAGCTTCTTAGGTAAGTGTTCTTAACTTCATCCGCTCTTAATTTCTTCATCTAATCACTAAATTCCTAGCCCTAAATCATGAAATCAAAGTAGAAATTAGGGGTTTTGGGTAGAGTTAGGATTTTGAGAATTTTGGGTGATTGAACCTCAATTTTGGGGTCGAATCTTGAAACAAATTATATATTTGAATTCGTGGGGTTATGGGTGATTGGGTTTGGGTCCGAGCCTCGTGTTTGGACCATGTGGGACCGGTGTCGAATTTTGGTGTTTTTGGAAGAATGATAGGAATTCCACTTCTAGGCTATGGGATTATGTTTTTGAGCCCTTATTGATATTATTGAACTAATTATGCCTAGATACCATTGTTGCGGAGTCGGATTGTAGAGGAAAGGCGGTATTTGAGGCTTGATTGCTATTCCTTGGACCGAGGTAAGTGTTTGTTCTAACTTTGGCTTGAGGGAATAGGATTAGGATGTTATTTGCTACTTGCTAAATGTGGTGTATGGTGTATAGGCATGGTGACGGTTGTCTATGCACCGGAGTCTAGCATGACCATGAGTCTTAATTGCTTTTAATTCGAATGATGTGACACAACTTCCTTGTTTAATCGATAAATTTAATATAATGTGAACGGTTGAGGAAGAATTGTGATTGGTATATTTTGGAGCGTTGGCTCGAACAAGGATGTGATAGTTGAGAGAGAAGTGATTTAAAAGAGGATGTGTTGTGATTATTCCCTTGCCGGGACGTGTAGACTATTATTATGTACTCTCCCTTGCCGGGATATTTGGGCTGTTAGTTGTGCCCTTGTCGGGTTAAAGTGTTATGTTGTCGAATTCCCCTAATGGGGCCTTCTTTACAAAGTCAGATATTTTGAACTATGATATGGGATCGTGTGGCACGCCGTCCACTTTTATATTATGAAATGGGATCGTGTGGCACGCCGTCCACTTATACTCTATAATATGGGATCGTGTGGCACGCCGTCCACTTATATATATATTATGAAATGGGATCGTGTGGCACGCCGTCCACTTTAATATTATGAAATGGGATCGTGTGGCACGCCGTCCACTTATATATTAAGAAAATGGGATCGTGTGGCGCGCTGACCACTTCTATATATGAGCTATGGTATTGAGATAGTATCGTCGTTATATCCTTTGATCTGTATTCGCTGTATTTTCCCCGAGCATGCCCCCTTCCCCTTTTTTAGTTGATATTCTCTGTTGTTATTTCTGTTGCCTTTCTATATATATATATATATATATATTTGCACAGGTTGTTTTTGGTAGGTCCTGTCTAGCCTCGTCACTACCTCGCCGGGGTTAGGCCAGGCACTTACCAGCATATGGGGTCGGTTGTGCTGATGCTACACTTCTGTGCTTTTTGCACAGATCATAGTACCGGAGCAGGAGTTTTTGGACAGCAGTAGGAGCGTTGGGAGCTTACTTCAGTCCGGAGATTTTCGAGGTAGCTTGCTGGCGTCCGCATGGCCCGGAGTCTCTCTTATCTCTGTCTTTCATTTGATTTCCCTTGTATCGGATCAGACAGTACTGTATTCTTATTCAAATTTGCTTTTTAGCATTCAGTAGAAGTTCGTGAGTTAGTGACACCAGATCTGGGTAGAGGTGTATTTGAATTTCCGCACTTGGTTTCAGTTATTTATGTATCGAGACTTCCGCTTTTATATTAATTGCCTCGTTCTTCTTTATACTGTTAATGATGTTGAGAGAAATGTTAAACTAATTGGCTTGCCTAGCTCCTATTAGTAGGCGCCATCACGACTCCCGAGGGTGGGAAATCCTGGTCGTGACAGTTGGGCTCGCTCGTAGGCTGTTACGTGTTCGCCCTTAGGCATTTTTTAGTTAACTATTTCGGGCTCTGTCTTCGAGTCAAATTTTGACTCAAGCTTACCAACCCTCAAGTTTTCGTATTTTTAAGCTGGCGTATGGGATCTTACGCGTTGGGTCGGTACGACCTCAAATACGGGTTGGAGACAGTAGCTCTTATGCGCTGGGTCGGCACGATCTCTGATACGGGCTGGCGACAATGGCTCTTACGCGCTAGGTCTGTACGACCTCTAGTATAGGCTTATTTTTCCCTCGTTGAAGTTTTTTGTGTTCGTCCGACTCTTCGACGGTTCGATAAGAACCTCAATTATGAGTCGTTATATAATGATGGGCGAGCACTTCGGGAGGTTTTGCTCGATGGCTGAATGTTTCGAAGCCTGTTGTTCGAAGCTGACATGGCCGAAGCTCTTTTGCTTATGCCGAGGGTAGCCTGATTAACCGGTACCTTTCGAAGTATTTTCGAAGTAATTTGAAGGCCTGTGAGTTTATTGGCGACGGTCGGGCGTCCTTGAGTCGCATTAGTTTGGCTGGCACAACCTTGTGACCGTGGTCATTGTATTTGGCTGTAGCCTTTTAGTCCCTGTGTGAAGTAGCTTCGGCGTCAATATCGAGGGTATGCCTTTTTAGGGGTCTTACAAGTTTAAATATATAGCCTTAGCTTTAAGATCGAGATGACGCCTTTTTGCAAGGTCTTATGAATTTTAACATGCCTTGCTTGAGGTCTTATAGATTTGGTTACTTGGTACAAGTATAATTCATGCCTTGCTTGAGGTCTTACAGATTTTGATTACTTGGTACAAGTATAATTCATGCCTTGCTTGAGGTCTTACAGATTTGGTTACTTGGTACAAGTATAATTCATGCCTTGCTTGAGGTCTTACAGATTTGGTATTGCCTTGTGAAGGTCTTATGAGCTCGAGGTTGTAGGGGGTCTTATAGCCTCGGGTTGACAAATCGATGGGGTGACCGTCGGTGACAGTCCCCGAGACATCGAGAGTTTTTTTTGGCTCTGGAGCCGTTTTGTGTAAACTTGGATTTGCCTCATTGAGGGCTTACTAGTTTGAATTTTTCTGACCCGAAGGTCATGTGACTTCGAGTTTTTGACTTCAGTCCCCGAGTGTTGGGGAAATTTCTGGCTCTAGAGCTGTTTTTTGAAAAAAATAGGCAAAGTGTTTTGATGGAAAAAGTATTCCTTGATTACTTGGCACAAGTATACATGTTTCTTCGTCCAGGGTTCAACTATTCTATGCGGACACGGTTCATTCGATAGTTTGGCCCGATACATCGTTTTCCTACTGAGACCCTTTTTGGCTTATCTTGACTTCTTCGGGGGGGGGGGGGGGGATGATCTCCCGGGGGATGCCCCCCAGTATTCGAGGTTGATTGAAGAGAAGCCTTGAATACTTGTTAAGTTCTCCCTCAGGTAGCATATTGATGTTGCCTCGTTAAAAACCTTGCCGGTAAAACCCTTCCTGGGATAAAACCTGATCGAAGGAAAAGAGTGCAACGCATGCTTTAAAACCTGAGGTCTTCAAGCTGGAAAGCACTTTGGTTGTTCCGATCAGAAACCTGTACACAGGTTAGTGTAAGATGTGGAATAAAAGGGGAAAAGATCATACCTTAGTGGCGATGGTGCTTCGAGCCTCGATGTGCTTCAATCATTTGCTTTTGGGACGCGGTATGGTCCTTACTCGTCTATTCGGGTGTAGCCGAGAATGTATCTCGTGATTGCTACTTCCTTCTTTGTTTGTCCTTTAGCTCCTTTGATGTTGAAGGCGTCACTGCCGGCGCCACATCGTGTACCGCAAACATTTCTTTTGCTGCATGCTGTTCCCCGTACACGGTTTTTATTCCGCCCTTTGTCAAAAATTTCATCATTTGATGAAGAGTTGATGGTACTGCTCTCATGCAGTGTATCCATGGCCTTCCGAGTAAGGCATTGTATCTCATGTCTCCTTCGATGACATGAAACTTGGCACTTTGGGTCGTGCCGGCTATATATATATATACGTTGACCGGGAGGCTGATTTCTCCTTTCGTTGTCTCGCTCGCCATGTTGAATCCGTTGAGGACTCGATAGGCGGGCACGATCTGGTTGAGCAGTCCGAGCTGCTCCAACACCCTCGACCTGATAATGTTGGCCGAGCTACCTGGATCCGAGGTTCCATTGTTTTCGAAAGATCGGGCATTCTGAACTTCTTCGGGATGGGTTTTGGAGCAACATCTTGTGGGAGTGGCTTTTGTACGAACTTCTTCGAATCTACACCCTTCAGGAGTGGGAGTGTGCCCGAAATTTGATCAACCCTAGAATTGTAAGTCTCCACCTTTTTGTCATTGGCTTCTATCATCTTCTCGCCCGATTCAATCCTTTTGGTAAGGTCCTCGAGCATCTTTATGATAGCAGGGTCGGCTGCTGACCCGTTGTTGCTTGGTCTTTCTGGTACTTGTTCGGCTCGAGGAGTCGCCTTTGGTGCTGCTGTGCTTGCAGTATTTTGGTGGATTTGCAGTTGAGCAATCGCCAGCTGTTGTGCTTGTAATATCTCAAAAATGACATGAAGGCTAACCTCTCGCTCTTCCCGAGCCGGGGTTTTCTGAGCTTTTTGTTGGTTCTCTTGGCGTATACTCATGTCGGTATGGGAGCTTATATCGACATGTTGGGCGTTGCGCTAGACCACGTCCACAGGAATTGGTTCTGGTGCATCCTCAGGGTTCCGTTGTGGTACACCAATACCTTGAACAGCTACATCATTCTCTCCATGGTCCACATGACCGTTGTTCTCCTGTGTATTCACTAAGTTTGACATTTTGACCTGAAATCAAAGATACTTTGGACAAGAAAAAGCGTGAAAGATAACTTGCGTTATGTAGTAAACCAGCAAGAAAACAATCACTATTATTTTTAGCCCCACGGTGGGCACCAAACTATTTACCTTGAAAATGGTAAGTACAATTAGATTTGATTTTATGGTTCTAAAAATATGTGATTTATTTTTATGCTTGTTGTTAAGCAATGGATGCTAAGTGTATGACTAGAAAATAAGTTAAGAGCTTGAAGGTAACGTATTAAGCAAACCGAATGGCTGAGCATCGAGGCCTCGAGCTGGCTAATACGGGGCCTCGAGGTCGAGCTACACGTTAGGCTGTGGACAGTCGGCGGGGAATTGACAGTTCTAAAGGCCTTGAAGAGGGCTCTTTTACGATCAACGATGAGCAATAAATGAATAACAATCATTGAATATACAACAAATATAAGCAATAAATGTAAATAATAAGATCAAAGGAGAATATGTTTGAGTTAGAGAGTAGAGAATGTTGTTGTTCTTGTATTCAATGAAGAGTGCTGTATATCCCTTAAAAAATGACAAGGATCCCTTTTATATATGATGGGAAATTCCAACATGGTACAGATGCATTTATTACAAAGAAATATAGCTGGTATAGCTATTCGCTAGTTTGGTACAAACTAGTGCTTCTCTTGCAAGTTTTGTCACCTTTGATCATGCGCCTTGAGAACATTCAGCTCTGCCATGATAATCATTGATTTGCAGTGCCCCGAGGTCAAACATTAGGAACCCTCGGGGTCAAACCTTGAGCCATGCCTTGAGCCTTTGGAGACGCGCTTGCGAAGCGTTACAACGGTCATAAAATCGAGCCTTCTGATTTTGACTGTATACATTAATTACTACGTCTACGATTGATGGGGTTCCCACCAAATTCATCCTTCACACTGAAAGTGTCATTAAAGTCGCCTCCTAATAACCACGGGCCCTTATAATTACTATGAATGTTTTCAATTTTTGCCATAATTCACGTCTTTTTTCTAGTTTAGTACTAGCATAGATAGAGGAAAATAGCCAAGTAATTTGAGTAGGAATTACCTCGATAGTAGCGTGGATTTCTTGGTTCCTCCTAACAAAGTTGTGTACCTTCACAATACTAGAATCCCACAAGATAACCATTCCTCCAGCTTGTCCCTCAGCTGGGACCTCAATCATTTCAGAAAATGCAAAGTCATTTAAGAGGGAAACATGATTTTCCATACGAGTTTCCAACAGTGCCACCATGCATGGTTTATGAGAATCAACCATTTCCCTAAAATTTACATGAACGTTATCGTTGTTACCACCCTGTATGTTTCAGATAATGATATTAGTTGGTCGATACATCATCGGTGCATGGCTGTTGATTGAGCCATTTTCCATTCTTGCATGGAGTATTGGGTTCCTCCTCAGTGAAGGAACAAGTATCATTGCATGGCTCCCCACTGTTGGATCTTGTGGTGGCCTGATATCCATTGAGCATTTGTACAGAGCCGGTGGGTAACCGAGAATATATCTCTTCTCTTGCATTTCCCTGAAGAGATATACCTTTACTTCGTTTAGTCTTGAAAATTCTATTATTCCTCTGATCTTAGTAAATTCATCTCTTCAGCATTCCCTACTTGATGGCCTTCTGGTTCGGTACATTGGGATTGTGTGCTTGAGATGGTGCATTGTTTACTAGTGGTGGTGCATGGGCTTGGTTTTGGGCATGGTGAGGAGATGTTGCTCAAGGCATGAAGATTGGGTTTAGGTTTGATATCTTCCCTGGTGGGAAGAAGGGGAGATCGATTGTCATGTTCTATGGCTATTGAGGGTTGAAGTGTGGAGGTAGGTTCCATTGGTTCCTCATCGCTTGGGCTTGGTTTGCATTAATTGTAGGGTCTAGAGGGTGGAGAATGTTGTTCAACCAAACATAGTTGAGGTAGTTTCTCATGGCCATATGCATCCCTTCGGATACTAGTTGGCCAAGAAGTGTGAGTTTTGCAGAATGATTACTGTCTCCTGACCATCCAAGATCATGTTGAATGAAATTGCATGGCCCATTAGAGCTTGCTCTATCCATGACAGTGGTTGGTGGTCTTGAGGTAGTGGTGGTTGAATGAAGAAGATCCTTTTGTTTCATGTTTGATTGTTCAAGTTTGGTGGTGGATTGGCCATTGTGTGTGCTTGCAGGTGCCTTAGAATTTGAACTAGTCGGAATCTTCTCCTTTGGGATATAGATATTCTTGGCATTGTTATAACCGGAGTAGTGGTTTATATTAACCTTAGGGGGATAAGTTGGTGGAAGGGGAAGGGTTTTGAGTAGTAGAAATAGGTAGGTTGGTAATGATTGAATCTATTTGCACGCTTTGGTTGCTTGTGGGAGATGAGATTTTAAAGGGATTTAGTGTTGTAATAGGGCTAGGCACGTTTTGGTCTTTATTAGGTAATTGTTTAACCAAGAGGTTCTTGTAGGACAGGTGTTGTGGGACAACATCTTCTTCTATGCAAGTAATATTATTATTAGTAGTGATATTAGAGTAATTCCATGGATTAACGGTTCCTTTTCATTTTGTTGGTTTGTGTCATGTACCTCAAGTCTCCGTATGCTGTCCAATCTGAATTCACTGAGAACCGCTGCTGGGACCGACTCCAAAATCTGCACAAGAAGTGCAGAGTGTAGCATAAGTACAACCAACCCCATGTACTCTGTAAGTGCCGAGCCTAACCTCGACGAAGTAGTGACGAGGCTAAGGCAGGTCACCTACACTACAACCTGTACGCAATATATAATAATGACAAAAAATGGAAATACGAAACATGATAAAATAGTCAACTGAAAATAATAACTACACCTTCAAGAAGTAAGCCAGTGTCGTCCAGAATTACCAATCCTTAGCATTTCAAACGAGAATACCGAAAACCAACACAACTCAAGAAACAGAAACACATAGGTTGTTGCGGCGTGCAACCCGATCCCACCGTACAACACAGAATCCTCCCTTATTTCACCATAATAACATCAATAACAGAGATGATATATAAATGTTGCAGCGCGCCACCCGATCCCACCACATATCAATATTAGTATCATAATTCACCCTTATTTCACCATATCAATCCACACTTATTCCACCTGTTACGGCATGCAACCCAATCCCACCGTATAGTACAAATTCACCCTTATACCACTATATCAATCCACCCTTATTTCACCTGTTGCGGCGTGCAACCTGATCCCACCATATCAGTACCAAATATTCAATGTGAACAGTCAAATTAACAATTCAAACCATGCAAACCTTTACGATCAATAAATACCAAACTGAACCAGAAAGGGAAACCTTGTACAACACATGAATCTACATAAGTAATACAACACAGTGAGACCAGTCCAGTAAGTGACAATTAAAAGGTGCAAGTAAGTCGATTTAAGCAAATAGTAGAGAATCATGAAACTATGAAAAGACCTAACATCATTAACAGGAGAAGAAATTGATTAACAAGTAGCAATTAAGCATGGAAAGCATTTAAAACATATAACAGTTAAGACAGGGAAGGAAACTGTCACGACCCGAATTTCCCACCGTCGGGACCGTGATGGCGCCTAACATTGTACTCGCTAGGCAAGCCAACGTTATAGAATATCTCACCTTTTTCTTTTTTCTTTTAATAATTTAAACTTAACAAAAGTAAATAAGCGGAAATAAATGCGGAAGAACACAGATTAAAAGATTTTTTCTTTATACTAACAGCGAAACCGTAATAAATTCCACCCAGAACTGGTGTCACAACTCACGAACAGTCTACGAATACTACAAATAATGGTGTGAAAGAAAAGTTTACATCTGTCTCGAAAGTAGGTGAAACAGAAATGAAATAGGATAGAAGGGGACGCCAGGGCCTGCGGACGCTTGCAGGACTACCTTGGGTCTCCGGGAAGCAGTGATAGCAACCAATTTCACGATCAGCCACTAGTTCCAAAATCTGCACAGAAAGTGCAGAGTGTAGTACCAGTACAACCGACCTCATGTACTGGTAAGTGCCGAGCCTAACCTCGACGAAGTAGTGACGAGGCTACGGCGGGGCATACAACAATATACAACCTGCAACAGCTTATACCAAACAGAAAGGAAATACAGAATGTAATAAAGCAATAACTGGCCTTAAATAAATCCGGAACCCAGTTGTTCTACTAGTATTCAGCTATAACCAATCCTTAAGGGTATTTCAACATCACAGTAACGAATTTAAGTAGAAACGAATACTCAAAACAACAACTGATGCGGCGCGTATCCCGATCCCGTCATACAAACAACAACAATATCAATATTCACCCTTATTCCTCCTTGTTGCAGCGTACAACTCGATCCCACCTGTGCACCCTTATTACTCCTCAACACATATCACCCTTATTCCTCCTGTTGCGGCGCGCAACCCGATCCCACTTGTTCACCCTTATTACTCATTGTTGCGACGTGCAACCCGATCCCACCAGACAATCACAATTTACCCTTATTTCTTCTATTGCGGCGTGCAACCCGATCCTAATATATATCAGCACCAATCACAAAAGAATAAAGACAAGTGTTTCACAAGCTAACTCGAATCACCCAAATTACTTATGCCTCGATTCACACAATGGAATATCACTACGATTATGAAACTTCACCAGTGAAAACTACTCAGTGAGACCAACCAAGGTGCACCATAAGGTACCAATAAATCAATATAAGCCAACATGGTAATTAAATGAAGCTACGAAACAAATAGTACGTCAACGGGAACATCAACAGATAAAATGAAACAATTAAATAATTCAATAAGGAGAACAACAATTAATATGAAGCAATTAGACATGGAAACATTTATGAGCAAGTAGCAATCAAGGCAGGAAAGTAGGATATGGGGAAACGGGGAAAGGAAACAGGCTAAACAAGTAATTTTGGCGACGCATAGGTAATCGTCACCACACCAATACGCCACACACATGATATCTCACAAAGCAAGCAAGTCGGGGATCCCTAATCCCTCAAGTCAAGGTTAGACCAAACACTTACCTCAAGCCAACGGGTATTTCAAAGCTCAATCACCGCTTTACCTCTCGATTCCACCACCAATCCACTCGTATCTAGCCATAATTAACTTAACAACATCAATAAATGCTAGAGAAACCAATTTCAATGCATAATCAAAGATTTCCCAACATTTTCCCAAAAAATCAAAAGTCGATCCCGGGCCCGCTTGGTCAAAACTCGAAGTTCGGACCAAAACCCGATTACCCATCCACAGCTACTCTTCACAATTACGATGAGTAGGTCGCAAATGCAAACCCAACAGTGGTCACAAATGCGAGGCTTGATCTCGCAGTTGCGAGATCAGAGGCTCTGCAACAGAACTAAAACCTGCAACATTTTTACCAAGTCTAAAACACTCTGAAGCCTATCTAAAACTCATCCGAGCCCTCGGGGCTCTAAACCAAACATGCATACAAGTCTAAAAACATCATGCGGACTTGCTCGTGCGATCAAATCGCCAAAATAACATCTATAACTATGAATTCAACACCAAAGCTCATGAAATTTCAAGATAGTTCAAAATTTCTAACTTTTCAACCAAAGGTACGAATTACATCAAATCACCTCTATTTTTCACCAAATTTCACATACACGACTTAAATATTATATCAAACCTGTACCGGGCTCCGGAACCAAAATACGGGCGCGATGCCAACGGGGTCGCACACTATTTTCATTTCTAAAATCCTTATATTTTTCAGCAAACAATTTTCTTCAAAAATTTATTTCTCGGGCTAGAGACCTCGAAATTCGATTCCGGGCATACGCCCAAGTCCCATATTTTTCTACGGACCCTCCGGGACCGTCGAAGCACGGGTCCGGGTTCGTTTACCCAAAATGTTTACCGAAGTCAACTAAAATCATATTTATAATCCAAATATCATTATTTTTTTCACACAAAAGCTTTCCGATATCGCGCCCGGACTGCGCACGTAAATTGAGGAGAGATAAAAAGAGGTTTTCAAGGCCTCAGAACACGGAAACGGATTTTAAAATGAAAGATGACCTTTTAGGTCATCACGTTCTCCACCTCTAAAACAACCGTTCGTCCTCGAACAGACATAGAAAAGTACCTGAGTCGGTGAATAGATGGGGATATCGGCTCTGCATATCGGACTCGGACTCCCAAGTAGCTGCCTCAACAGGCTGACCTCTCCACTGCCCACGAACCGACGGATAACTCTTCGATCTCAACTGTCGAACCTGCCGGTCTAGAATAGCTACCGGCTCCTCCTCGTAGGTCAAATCCTGGTCTAACTGGACAGTGCTGAAGCCTAACACATGGGAGGGATCGTCGTGATACTTCCGAAGCATGGACACATAAAACATTGGATGCACAGCTGATAAACCCGGCGGCAAAGCGAGTCTGTAAGCCACCTCTCCCACTTGATCTAGGATCTCAAAGGGGCCGATGAACCTAGGGCTTAGCTTGCCATTCTTCCTAAATCTCATCACCCCCTTCATGGGCGACACCCGAAGCAACACCCGCTCTCCAACCATGAATGCCACATCACGTACCTTACGGTCGACATAACTCTTCTGCCTGGACTGAGCTGTACGAAGCCTATCCTGAATGATCTTAACCTTGTCCAAGGCATCCTGTACTAAATCTGTACCCAACAATCGAGCCTCCCCCCGGCTCAAACCACCCAACTGGCGATCCGCCTACCATATAATGCCTCACAAGGAGCCATCTGGATGCTCGATTGATAGTTTTTGTTGTAGGCAAACTCTGCTAACGACAATAACTGATCCCAAGAACCTCCAAAGTCAATAACACAGGCGCGAAACATATCCTCCAAAATCTGAATAGTACGCTCAGACTGCCGTCCGTCTGAGGATGAAATACGATGCTCCACTCAACCCGCGTACCCAACTCACGCAGTAATGCCCTCCAGAAATGCGAGGTAAACTGCGTACCTCGGTCCGAAATGATAGACACGGGCACACCATAAAGGCGAGCAGTCTCCCAGATATAGATCTCAACTAACCGCTCAGAGGAATAGGAAACTTCTACGGGAATGAAATGCGCTGACTTAGTCAACCTATCAACAATTAACCATACTGCATCGAACTTCCTCTGAGTCCGTGGGAGTCCAACAACGAAGTCCATAGTGATACGCTCCCACTTCCACTCAGGAATCTCAATCTGCTGAAGCAAACCACCAGGTCTCTCATGCTCGTACTTTACCTGCTGACAATTCAAACACCGAGCTGCATATGCAACAATATCCTTCTTCATTCTCCTCCACCAATAATGCTGCGGCAAATCCTGATACATCTTAGCGGCGCCCGGATGAATAGAATACCGGGAACTATGGGCCTCCTCTAGAATCAACTCACGAAGTCCATCCACATTAGGCACACAAACATGACCCTGCATCCTCAAAACTCCATCATCTCCAACTGTAACGTGCTTGGCACCACCGTGCCGCACTGTGTCCCTAAGGACCAGCAAATGGGGGTCATCATACTGCCGATCTCTGATACGCTCAAATAATGAAGACCGAGCGACTGTGCAAGCTGTAACAAAACTGGGCTCAGAAACATCCAACCCCATGAACTGATTGGCTAAAGCCTGAACATCCAAAGCAAACGGTCTCTCACCGACTGGAATATACGCAAGGCTGCCCATACTGGCTGACTTCCTACTCAAAGCATCGGCCACCACATTGGCCTTCGCAGAATGATATAAGATGGTGATATCATAGTCTTTCAGTAGCTCCAACCACCTTCTCTGCCTCAAATTGAGCTCCTTCTGCTTGAACAAATACTGCAAACTCTTATGATCCGTGAACACCTCACACGATACGCCATATAGATAATGCCTCCAAATCATCAGCGCGTGAACAATGGCTGCTAGCTCCAAATCATGAACTGGATAATTCTTCTCGTGAATCTTCAACTGCCGCGAAGCATATGCAATAACCTTGCCATTCTGCATCAACCACCGCACCAACTCCAATACGAGATGCGTCACAATAAACTGTATATGGCCCTAAACCTGTGGGCAACACCAACACTGACGTCGTAGTCAAAACTGTCTTGAGCTTCTGAAAGCTTGCATCACACTCGTCCGACCACCTGAATGGCGCACCCTTCTGGGTCAACCTGGTCAACGGGGCTGCTATAGATGAAAATCCCTCCACAAAGCGACGGTAATAACCCACCAAACCCAAGAAACTCCGGATCTCTGTAGCCGATGTGGGTCTAGGCCAGTCCCTGACTGCCTCAATCTTCTTAGGATCCACCTGAATACCCTCTACTGATACAACATGACCCAAGAAAGCAACTGAACTCAACCAAAGCTCACATTTTGAAAACTTAGCATATAACTGACTGTCTCTCAGAGTCTAAAGAACAACTCGAAGATGCTGCTCGTGCTCCTCTCGGCTGCGGGAGTAGATAAAATATCATCAATGAAGACAATCATGAAGGAATCCAAATAAGGCCTGAATACCCGGTTCATCAAATCCATAAATGCTACTGGGACATTTGTCAACCCAAATGATATCACTAAAAACTCATAATGCCCGTACCGAGTGCGAAAAGCTGTCTTAGGGACATCGGATGCCCTAATCCTCAACTGATGGTAGCTAGATCTCAAATCAATCTTCGAAAATACTTTGGCACCCTGAAGCTGATCAAACAAATCATCAATCCTCGGCAATGGATACTTGTTCTTGATGGTAACTTTGTTCAACTGCCGATAATCTATGCACATCCTCATCGACCCATCCTTGTTCTTAACAAACAACACCGGCGCACCCCAGTACGAGACACTGGGTCTAATAAAGCCCTTATCAAGCAAATCTTGCAACTGCTCCTTCAATTCTTTCAGCTCTAGCGGGGCCATGCGATACGGAGGAAAAATGGGCTGAGTGCCCGGAGCCAAATCAATGCAAAAGTCAATATCCCTATCGGGTGGCATCCCCCCTAGGTCTGCAGAAAACACCTCTGGAAACTCCCGAACAACTGGTACAGAATCCATAGAAGGAACCTCAGCACTAGAATCACGAACATAGGCCAAATAAGCCAAACCACGCCTTTTCAACCATACGCCGAGCCTTCACATACGAAATAACCCTACTAATAGAATGACCCGGAGTCCCTCTCCACTCCAATCGAGGCAACCCCGGCAAAGCTAAGGTCACGGTCTTGGCATGATAATCCAATATAGCATGATAAGGTGACATCCAATCCATCCCCAAAATGACATCGAAATTAACCATATCGAGAAGTAGGAGATCTACACTAGTCTCAAGACCCCCAATAACAACTACACACAAACGAAAGACACGATCTACAATAATAGAATCACCCACCGGCGTGGACACATATACGGGAGCACTCAAAGAATTACGAGGCACAACCAAATATGAAGCAAAATAAGAAGACACATAGGAGTATGTAGACCCTGGATCAAATTGAACTGAAGCATCTCTACTATAAACCAGAACAATACCTGTGATAACAGCATCGGAGAACTCAACCTCAGGCCTGGTTGGAAAAACATAACATCGGGGCTGGCCCCCACCACCCTAAACTATATCTCTAGGACACCCTCCTGTTGGCTGGCCTCCACCTCTAGCGGCCTGGACTCCACCTCTAATGGCCTGACCTCTACCTCTAGCAGGCTGACCCATACCTCTGGCTCCCTGACCCCTACCTCTAGCTGGCTGGGTAGGCGGTGCTGGAATCATGGCACGAGAACTCTGCTGCTACGACTGAACACCCACTAATCTCGGACAAGCCCTCCGAATATGCCCATACTCACCACACTCAAAACATCCATCTGAATACTGCGGCTGAGGAAACTGAGACTGACCCTGACGGGCCGGCTGACCGCGATAATAACTCTGAAGAGGAGGTTCTCTAATGGGAGCTGATGGTGCATTATAAGCTGCCTTCCCTGAAGGATGAACATAAGGATTACGACTTCCTGAAGCTCCATAAGATGCCTGAAGCGCTGAATGAAATGGCCTGGGATGATGGCCTCTACCAAAAGTACCTCGACCTCCAGATGAGGTCCCACTGAATCCACCGAAGTGACGAGGCCTCTTGTCAGACCCCTGACCACTACCCTAAGCTAAAACCATCTCAACTCGTCTGGCCAAATTGGCCACATCCTGAAAAGAAATCTCACTCCCTGTCTCCTTAGCCATATGCAATCTGAAAGGCTGAGCGAGTCCCTCAATAAATCTCCTCGCCCTCTCTCTCTCTCGGTGGGGAGTATAAGTAGAGCATGACGGTGTCACGCCCCCTTTTTCCTCGCAGAGTCCGGATTTTGACATTTTGGGACAACTCCTTTCCTTTTGGAATTGGGTATGAGATTTGAAGAGTCGCCACCTAACGGATTAAGGTGCGTTAGGGCACCTAGAGCAAATAACTCATGAACTAGTTTACATTACCAGAGATTGGGTAAGGGCTCGAAATTACCTTAAGGGGAAGGTTAGGCACCCCTCGAGGTCCACAACGGTGGGTCCCGGCCAAACTCAATTTAAGAGAATTAGTCTTAATAGCATGTAAACAAACAGATATTACTTCCAAAACAAAGAGTAAAAGGGGTCCTGGTTTTTTTAGCCTATAGGATCACTTCTGCACAATACTTGGTAATCGTCCCCAAGCTGGGGTGTTACACATAGCATTAGCGCACAGGTCATCATTTCCATTTACTACCCAATTACCCTTCCCCTTTTATTATTACCTAAGCGTTCTAACAACATCCAGTACGTACCCTATGTGTGCACTCCCGTCCCTTACCTGTGGCCTTGAAGGTGTTATGATCTCTATTTAAGGTGGTTCTAGACTCACCTATGGTGCTTAAAAGGAGAAAACTAAGCGACAAACAAAAACAGATAGGACTATCACATAAAGAGCAATTAATGGGGCTCATATTTACCTCCACAAATAGGTAAAACAAGTGCACGCCATTCAAACAAGCAGTTTTTATAATTTTAGGAGTCTTATAGGCAGGATGTCTAAATGAGTACAAACGGGATATACAACAGTCTCATTTAGGCGAGGCAGTGACTGATTTTTTATTACTTACTGAATCTGAGCACGTTTCAAGCAGCAAGAAAATCACAATTTTAAACCCAGGATTTAGTTGTCCTACAGGCTTGCCTAAGTGATAACCGGCAGAACCCTATAGACATGGTATCTAAACGTTAATCAGACTATAATTTAGAAACTAGTGATTGATTCTTAACAGGTATATTTTGTCTTTTAGACCCTACATGCATGCTTTCTAAGTGCAGAAAACTGATCCCAAGCGTTATTTCACGGCATAGAAACTGATTTTATACACGTTCCCTATAGGCATGATATCTAAGTTGTCAAATTGATTTTAAACTTGTTTCCTATATGCGTGGCGTCTAAGTGTCAAGACTAATTTTAAATATAATTTCCTATGGACATGGTATCTAAGTGAGTAGAATATTATACGAGTTGATAATTTCAAAAGATCCTATAGGCATGATTTCTAATGCACATTGAAACATGAGAATATGCATGAACATAAATTTGATATAGAATTGATAAACGTCCTATAACAGGATTTCTAGGATGCAAAGTGGAAATTAAAGACAAATATGAAGATAAGGCCTATAGGCATAGTTTCTAATGCATATAAATAATCACAACAATCCTATAGGCATGATTTCTACCGATCCCAACAAAGATATATAAAAATCCCTCCCAGCTTTATTAATAACCCCAATATCTATTTTTACAAAGATTATTATTACAAACCAATATGAATGAATTACACAATGAAAGAACCATTATACTATAGGGAGCCTTCATAGGCCCAATATCAACCCGGGAACCAGGCCTTCAAGCATAACATCTCCGAGCATAGTGGTAGCCCATCCATAACACCTAAAACTGGTTCCTGGTGTGTCAAAGTTCCCTAGGGCCTCAAGGACCTCGGGCAATGCTCACACCAGAATCAGATGTTCAACAAAATTCACAAAGGATTGGAGAACCATCCCAATGTGTCAGAGTTTAGAGGAGTCTCATGGACCCTAAGCAGTGCTCACACTTGGGGTGGCAGGACCCTAGACAGCTATAAGTAAGAGTTGAAAATAGTATATGAAGTAGGAGATGGTTTTTAGGAAAAACAGTTTGGATTTCAGAAGTGAATAGAAACAAATTACCAAATTACAAGAACTACAAGCAGAACCACACTCAGCAAATGGAGTTGAGACATGAACTCCAGTAGTCAGACAGAGTCACAATCAATTCAAACAAGGTTTCACATTGCTTGGGATTGACTTAGTTCATTAGCTATTACTAGGTGAGCATATAGGCATATTTAAACAGAGAACAACATACTGGGATCAAGTTACTGACCTGACAGTCATACAGAAAAGGCAGCAAAAGTTGAGAGCATAGAAATCATGAATTAATCAGGAACCTGTTAAGGTAGACACATAAGCAGGAAGGAAAACATGCTAGTTGAGAAACAAGTAGACAAGTATCCTATATCAAAGAGGAACATGCTAAAGTGTATGAACAATATTGACATATTGAACAAGACAAATTCAAGAGTTAAAACATGCTAGTTAAATGAAATATTAGGGCAAACAGAGGCATGTTGATATCGACAGCAGATAGACATGATAACATAGGTAGACATGTTGTTGAGAAACATTAAACAGGGGAACATAGATCTAATCACATAGCATATGAATGATAGTAGAAGTGGAGACATACCAGTTAAGAGATAGCAACCGGAAAGTGAAGCAAATAAGATCTAAGAGTCTAGCCTTGGCTTTCAGCCGGCTAGACAATGTAACAAACACAAGTAACAGGAAGAATTGCAATGGAATGTGTAAGATCAAGAGTTTGCGTGTGCTTCTGTGTCTTTCTATGTGTGTTCGTGTGTTTTCAAAATCAGAATGGGGTTGATATAGCACTGAGCAGAGTAAAGCAAACAAGGTAAATGAAATTAAGAGTTCACAAATAAGGCAAAGAGACCAATCAATTAGTCAATTAGGGCTTAACAGGATTAATCCAGGCAGAGTCATGGAGGTATTGCTTAAAAATAACACGGAATTGAGGTCTAAATAAGGTAAATAATAGGTCTAGCAGTCAACTAACAGTCAGAACATAAAAATCGGGCCATTAGCAAGGATAATTAGTCACATAAATAAGGTAAACAGGTAAATTAGAGACAGTCTAGGGGTTGGTAAACAATCAACTCCCATAAATTAAGCTTAGTAAAATAATTAAGGCAAGTAGTGTCAATTAGGAGTCACAAATAAGGAAAATAGGTAAAAATCACAGAGAAGAATCAATCTCGGCAGAAACATATAATTGAAGCCTAATAAAATCAATCAATCTCTTCTAGTTGACAGGGGTGAAAATAATGGGCAAATACTGAAGCGAACAGTGAAATAATTAAACAAATAAGAGATTATAACATAGGCATGTAAAATCCGTAGAACTAGTAAAGATAATCAGATTCAAACACTTAGAAACTTTAGAACCTTTTTTGCAGAGAACATAAGAGGAAATCCTTGTTTTAGAAAATATTGAAATCCTTTAATAATAAGGAAAAAACAGAAGGTTCTTCAAAGAAAATACCAGGTAAACTTAAAAACGTTTCAGATCTACAAGGATCTGAATAGACTCAAGTAGAAAGAGATGAGGGTTTTGAAAAAATGGAAAGAGGTGAGGAAAAATCCAGTTAAGAATCGGAGTTTCAAGCAATAAACATACAGATACAATACTCACAAACATAGCGATGAACACGAAGCAGGTTCATCGAAAAAAAATGAAGAGTCTAGGTTGACTCTGAGTTGAATCTCTTTGAGATTCTTTCAAACCACGAAGAAATCGAACAACCAGTAGAGGTAGGAGGCCGGATATGGCAGTAAAAAACCAGATGACTCCATATCTGGTAGGGAATCGAAGGGATTTGGAGGGAATTTTGAGTGACGACGCTCTAGGGTTTGAGAGCGTCTGAGAGAGAAGAGAGGAGGAGAGGATTCGGAGGCAGCGTAATTTAGGGAATGAGTAGGGTTTGAGGGGGTTATGGGTAATTAAAAAAGGAAAATGATCCTGGACCGTTGATCTTCTGAGATCAACGACCAGGATTTGATTTGAGGGGTTGGGCGTGTTTTAAAATTGGGTCAGGGTTTGGGTTAGATTAGGGTATTGGGCTGGGGTAGGCTAAGGTCTGAAATTGATTAAGAAAAAGGGGTTATTATTTAAATACCCAATTAACTTAATAAAACAATTTTATAAAGTAATTTATATATGATAAAAATATCATTTGTGCATGAAAAATGATTTAAAATAATTACTTAGTATTATAAAAATATAAAAGTTTATTTTCTTGTAAAATAAGGTATTTATGCACACATGGGGCCATTATTGCAAAGTTATTGCAATTATAACCCTAACATGTACATTGGCTATTCTTGAAATAATAAAGCTTAGTATAAATATAAATGATAAAATTAAGCAATAAAATTATCATAAAACCGTTTGTGATGCAATTAGTAATTATTTATATAATAAAATGCTAGAATAAATTAATTAAAATCCTTTTAAAATTACAGGAAAATTATGGAAAGATGCTGGTTGATGCTCATGCACTATTTTGAAAGTATATATGCAGTTTTTTAAAATATATGAGGGAAAAATTGGGTATCAACAGACGGGCCAAGTCAATAAAACTGGTCTCATACTGAGTGACGGTTATAGAACCCTGCTGAAGGCGCTCAAACTGCCTCCGATAGTCCTCTCTCTGAGTGATAGGGTGAAACTTCTCCAGAAATAGCTGAGAAAAATGATCCTAAGACAAAGCAGGCGATCCAGCTGGTCTAGCCAAAAGAAAATCCCTCCACCATTTCTTGGCGGAACCTGATAAGCGAAAAGCAGCAAAGTCGACCCCATTGGTCTCCACTATCCCCATGTTCCGTAGAACCTCATGGCAACTGTCCAAATAGTCCTGGGGATCCTCTGAAGATGTACCGCCATAGGTAGTAGTGAAAATCTTGGTGAACCTATCCAGCCTCCACAAAGCATCTGTAGACATAACTGCTCCATCGTCGGTCTGTGCTACAACACCCGGCGGGACTACCCCAATTGGGTGAGGAGTGGTATATGTAGTGGTTTGTGGGTACTGTGTCGGTTGATGATGGTGTTGTGGAGGAGTTGGTACCGGAAGAGGATTGGGGTTTTGAGGTGGTGTGGCATATTGATGGGGTGTAGGAGGATTTTGTGGACGTTGGTTTGGCGTGTTTGAGGAGGTGCTGGGTTTTGAACATTTTGTTGGTTAACGACTGGGACGTTCAGAGTGAGGGAGAGGTTTGCCAAGTTACGGACCTGCTCAAGTTCTCCTTGTAACTCCAGTATTTTCTGCTCCAATCGCATGACCAAATCATTCTGGGCCGGAGTACTCCGACCGTCTGAAGTTTCAATATTCTCAGCATTTTCTTTACGTATACCCCTCAAGTCGTCCATCTCAGCTTTTTCTCTGCTTTTCGAATTACTCGGAGGAAGAGGTGGTGGAGGGCCTCTAGATCTAGTGTGATAGGCTGATGATGCCAGTATGTGCAAACCAACCTTGGGGAATGGGAATAATCAAAATAAAAAATAAAAAGGTAGACAATTCAGTAAGGATTTTGAAAGATGTTTGCAGTATTTAAACACATATCGCGGGGATATAAATTAGCGTCCTAATTTGGGAGCCTCGTTGTGCCCGAGGTAGGCCTAGCGACAAATAGATTTGGAGAATTTCAGTGCCAATGATTGCCTCACTTCATTAATGTAAAAATAGATGAATCTAAAACGATACTAAATAAGATAAGTCACTAATGGCACTTGGCCTTATTACATTTGAAAAAGCAAATAATCCTAATCTACTTGGTCCCAGAAGGACCTTCTCCAGGCTGGATGCTCTTGTCGACCAAATTCCCTAGTTTCGCAGGTTCAACAGTAGGTATGCTCTTGCTAATTGTCCTCCTTCATTTCCTTCGGTGTTCTAGCAATCTGTGACTCTCTTCCTCATCTTTCCTTCCAATTACATCAGACTGTACTCCAGATATTCCAGCCTTTCTCTTGATTTGACAGCCCTCTCCCTCCATTCATTAATTAGTTCCATATCGGTCTTGTGTTGTTCCATGTGCTCGACCTCGGACTCGTGAACTCTTTTGCGCGTACTTCACTTATGCCTCGGCAACTTCATCTATGACTCTATTTCCTGGACCAACCCTTGGCTCGAATATTCCTGCTATGTTATCCTCTAACCATGATAGGTAAAAGTACACATGACCGGCATGATACCGATCTGGCTCGATGGTATCCTTCTCCACGATAATTTTCAAATGCCACGTGTGCTGAGCTTCACATTTGTATGGGACGTCGTCATCCTGAAAATCTGCCCTGCAGTGACTCATTTTAGCAACTCGTGGTATGAACTGCTTCCTGCCTGCTTGTCTCATAACCCTGATAGGAGCATAAGGTTATATGCCCCTCAACCCGATCAGTACCAAGTGTGGAACATCCCTAGATCTGATGATGAACTCGTCGGTAGGGAACTATTCGAATATCCATTGAACCTGATCCTCGGTCAAATTGTTGAAAAACTGCACCCATCCTATAGCATCTTCTGGTTAGGCAAACCTGTCTGGGATATAGGTCATTTTCTTAGGATAATGGAAAGCTATGTGATCATTCCACGGCCTTTGCGGAAGCTCTTGACGGCATTGATCTTTTTGGAGATGTTCTAACAGCCAAACTTGTAGCAGCAGATTGCAACCTTCGAAGTGTTTGTACCCCCTTCTGACAGCGCTCTAAGGCCTGGTATATGTCTGCTATGATCATAGGGACAATGGTATATGTCTTCCCTTCAATCCCCTCCATCAAGGTCTTGGTTACCATGGCCAGTCTGGTGTGGATTCTATCCCCTTGGATCGAGAACACTAACATACCCAAGAAACAGATGATGAACACAAAAACCCTGCAGTGGATCCAACCCAAGGAAGTGATGGAGAATTCGTCATAAAAAATACGATAAGCTCTGCTGTGACCGTACTGTTCATAGAGGAAGTCGGAGGGTATGTAGGAATTTTTCAGGCACTCCAAGTCATCATTCTTCTTTAATCCCATCATTTCCAAAAACCCCCTAGTAGAGCGATTTTCCGGCATCAATAAACCAGGACTATCCCAAGGTAGCCCCGCGAATCCCCCTATTTCTTCCAAGAGAGGGGTCATTTCTATGTTTCCAAAGCAAAACACGGACCTTTCTTTGTCCTAGAACATTATGGAAGCTTCGATTAACATGTTGTTCGGCTGGAGGTCCAATAAAGAAGGCAAGTTTCCCAAGACCCTTTTCACATGATTCTTATCACTTGATGGAAGTTCCTCCCACCAATCTAGCAACAATGGTGGTATGTTACGGACCATGCCGAACCTGGGGACTTCGTGCCTCATTTTCTGCAAAACAAATATGGTTAGGCCCTTTCCCCTCCAGATCTGACTATTTATACAACAATGATTAGCATATTGACACTTATTTCTCCAAAATTAATGCACACAATCGTGGTTGCATCCATTGGGATTATGGAAAACCCGATGGACTTTTGGACGAGGCTTGTCTTAAAGGGTTATTATGTGGACAACATATTAACCCGGCTAGGTTTGACCATGATGCATGTACAATTAATCAGAGTAAGGTTTCTAGAGAGGTCTAGACTGGTACCCTCAAGCGGACAACTTGAGAGGGAAAGGCACGGAACTGTCGACTGCACCGCTGATCGACTAGTATTACCGCAAATATGCCTTTCCAAATTTAAAGGGTGATATATAGGAAGTGCGCAAACACTCATCAAGCGTTGCTAAAGGATTGATTACGCACAAGTAGAATATGATGTTGAGCATGATTTATGCAACAATAAATAGCACGTTGTCACATATTTGAACGTTAAAAGAATGATAAATGCAGTATTTAATAATTGAAAGACGTTTAAGAAAGAAAACAAGGCGACAAGTCAGTTTCTGTAATAAAGGAAATCATAAACGCTTAAGAAATAGGCAATTAAATCCAAATAAGGGGGGAAAGGGGAAGGGTGAACATGTATTAACGGAATAAAGCATACTAAGACTAATTCACAAAAAGCAAGTTTGTTATGGTAAGAGCCTAAAAAATATCCCCAGCAGAGTCGCCATGCTGTCGCGCTCCCTTTTTCCTCGCGGCGTCCGGGTTTCGACATTTTGGGACAACTCCTTTCCTTTTAGGAATTGGGTATGAGATTTGAAGAGTCGCCACCTAACGGATTAAGGTGCGTTAGGGCACCTAGAGCAAATAACTCATGAACTAGTTTACATTACCAGAGATTGGGTAAGGGCTCGAAATTACCTTGAGGGGAAGGTGTTAGGCACCCCTTGAGGTCCACAACGGTGGGTCCCGGCCAAACTCAATTTAAGCGAATTAGTCTTATAAGCAGGTAAACAAACAGATATTACTTCTAAAACAAGGAGTAAAAGGGGTCCTAGGTCTTTTAGCCTATAGGATCACTTCTGTGCAATACTTGGTAATCGTCCCCAAGCTGGGGTGCTACACATAGCATTAGCGCACAGGTCATCATTTCCTTTTACTACCCAATTACCGTTCCCCTTTTATTTTACCTAAGCGTTCTAACAACATCCAGTACGTACCCTATGCGTGCACTACCCGTCCATTACCTGTGGCCCTGGAGGTGTTAGGACCTCTATTTAAGGTGGTTCTAGACTCGCCTATGGTGCTTAAAAGGAGAAAACTAAGCAACAAATAAAAACAGGTAGGACTGTCACATAAAGAGCAATTAATGGGGGCTCATATTTACCTCTACAAATAGACAAAACAAGTGCACGCCATTCAAACAAGCAGTTTTTACAATTTTAGGAGTCTTATAGGCAGGATACCTAAATGAGTACAAACGGGAATATACAACAGTCTTATTTAGGCTAGGTAGTGAGTACCTATCAGTTTGCCTACTGATTTTTTATTACTTACTGATCACGTTTCAAGCAGCAAGAAAATCACAATTTTAAACCCAGGATTTAATTGTCCTACAGGCTTGCCTAAGTGATAAGCGGCAGAAACCTATAGACATGGTATCTAAACGTTAATCAGACTATAATTTAGAAACTAGTGGTTGATTCTTAACAGGCAGATTTTGTCTTTTAGACCCTACAGGCATGCTTTCTAAGTGCTGAAAACTAATCCCCAAGCGTTATTTCACAGCATAGAAACTGATTTTATACACGTTCCCTATAGGCATGATATCTAAGTTGTCAAACTGATTTTAAACTTGTTTCCTGTATGCATGGTGTCTAAGTGTCAAGACTAATTTTAAATATAATTTCCTATGGACATGGTATCTAAGTGAGCATAATATTATACGAGTTGATAATTTCAAAAGATCCTATAGGCATGGTTTCTAATGCACATTGAAACTTGAGAATATGCATGAACATAAAATTTGATACAGAAGTGATAAACATCCTATAATAGGATTTCTAGGATGCAAAGTGGAAATTAAGGACAAATATGAAGATAAGGCCTATAGGCATAGTTTCTAATGCATCTAAATAATCACAACAATCCTATAGGCATGATTTCTACCCGATCCCAACAAAGATATATCTAAAAATCCCTCCCAGCTTTACTAATAACCCCAATATCTATTTTTACAAAGATAATTATTACAGACCAATATGAATGAATTACACAATGAAAGAACCATTATATTATAGGGAGCCTTCATAGGCCCAATATCAACCCGGGAACCAGGCCTTCAATCATAGCATCTCTGAGCATAGTGGTAGCACATCCATAACACATAAAACTGGTTCCTGGTGTGTCAAAGTTCTTAAGGGCCTCAGGGACCCCGGGCAATGCTCACACCAGAATCAGATGTTCAACAAAATTCACAAAGGATAGGAGAACGAGCCCCAATGTGTCAGAGTTCAGAGGAGTCTCATAGACCCTAAGCACTGCTCACACTGGGGGTGGCAAGACCCTAGACAGCTAAGAGTAAGAGTTGAAAAATAGTATATGAAGTTGGAGATAGTTTTTAGGAAAAACAGTTTGGATTTTAGAAGTGAATAGAAACAGATTACCAGATTACAAGAACTACAAGCAGAACCACACTCAGCAAATGGAGTTCAGACATGAACTCCCGTAGTCAGGCAGAGTCATAATCAATTCAAATAGGGTTTCACATTATCTGGGATTGACTTAGTTCATTATCTATTACTAGGTGAGCATATAGGCATATATTAAATAGAGAACAACATGCTGGGATCAAGTTACTGATCAGACACTCATACAGAAAAGGCAGCAAAAGTTGAGAGCATAGAAATCATGAATTAATCAAGAACCTGTTAAGGTAGACACATAAGCAGGAAGGAAAACATGCTAGTTGAGAAATAATTAGACAAGTATCCTAGATCAAACAGGAACATGCTAAAGTGTATGAACCATATTGACATATTGGAAAAGACAAATTCAAGAGTTAAAGCATGATAGTTAACAGAAACAGGGCAAACAGAGGCATGTTGATATCTACAGCAGATAGGCATGATAATAGAGGTAGACATGCTATTTAGAAACAGTAAACATGAGGAACATAGATCTAGTCACATAGCATGTTGAATTATAGCAGAATTGGAGACATACCCGTTAAGAGATAGCAACAGGAAAGTGAAGCAAATAGGATCCAAGAGTCTAGCCTTGGCTTTCAGCCGGCTAGATAATGCAACAAACACAAGTAACAGGAAGAATCGCAATGGAATGTGTAAGAGCAAGAGTTTGTGTGTACTTCTGTGTCTTTTTAAGTGTGTTCGTGTGTTTTCAAAATTAGAATGGGGTTTATGTAGCACTGAGCAGAGTAAAGCAAACAAGGTAAAGGAAATTAAGAGTTTACAAATAAGGCAAAGAGACCAATCAATCAGTCAAGTAGGGCTTAACATGATCAATCTAGGTAGAGTCATGGAGGTATTGCTTAAAATAACACGGAATTGAGGTCTAAATAAGGTAAATAATAGGTCTAGCAGTCAACTAACAGTCAGAAACACAAAAATCGGGCCATTAGCAAGGATAATTAGTCACATAAATACGGTAAACAGGTAAATTAGAGACAGTCTAGGGTTGGTAAAACAATCAACTCCCATAAATTGAGCTTAGTAAAATAATTAAAGCAAGTAGTGTCAATTAGGAGTCACAAATAAGGAAAATAGGTAAAAATCACAGAGAAGTATTAATCTCGGCAGAAAAATATAATTGAACCCTAATAAAATCAATCAATCTCTTCTAATTGACAGTGATGAAAATAACAGGCAAATATTGAAGCGAACAGTGAAATAATTAAACAAACAAGGGATTATAACATAGGCAAGTAAAATCAGTAGAACTAGTAAAGATATTCAGATTCAAACACTTAGAAACTTTAGAACCTTTTTGCAGAGAACTTAAGAGGAAATCCTAGTTTTAGAAAACATTGAAATCGATTAATAATAAGAAAAAAACAGAAGGTTCTTCAAAGAAAATACCAGGTAAACTTAAAAACGTTTCAGATCTACAAGGATCTGAACAGACTCAAGTAGAAAGAGATGAGGGTTTTGAAAAAATCTAACGAGGTGAGGAAAAATCCAGTTAAGAACCGGAGTTTTAAGCCATAAACATAAAGATACAATACTCACAAACATCGCGATGAACACGAAGTAGGTTCATCGGAAAAAAATGAAGAGTCTAGGTTGACTCTGAGTTGAATCTCTTTGAGATTCCTTCAAACCACGAAGAAATCGAACAACCAGTAGAGGCAGGAGGTCGGATAAGGCAGTAAATCACCAGATGATTCCATATCTGGTTGGGAATCGAAGGGATTTGGAGGGAATTTTGAGTGAGGCGCTCTAGGGTTTGAGAGCGTCTGAGAGAGAACAGAGGAGGAGAGGATTCATAGTCGGCGTAATTTAGAGAATAAGTAGGTTTTGGCAGGGTTATGGGTAATTAAAAAAGGGAAATGATCCTGGACCGTTGATCTTCTGAGATCAACGACCAGGATTTGATCTGAGGGGTTGGGCGGGTTTTAAAATTGGGTCAGGGTTTGGGTTAGATTAGGTATTGGGCTAAGGTTTAATTGGGCTGGGGTAGGCTAAGGTCTTGAATTGATTAACAAAAAGGGGCTATTATTTAAATACCCAATTATCTTAATAAAACAATTTTGTAAAATAATTTATAAATGATAAAAATATTATTTGTGCATGAAAAATAATTTAAAATAATTACTTAGTATTATAAAAAATATAAAAGGTTATTTTCTTGTGAAATAAGGTATTTATGCACACATGGGGTCATTATTGCAAAGTTATTGCAATTGTAACCCTAACATGTACATATGGCTATTCTTGAAATAATAAAGCTTAGTATAAATATAAATGATAAAATTAAGCAATAAAATTATCATAAAACCGTTTGTGATGCGATTAGTAATTATTTATATAATAAAATGCTAGAATAAATTAATTAAAATCCTTTTAAAATTACAGGAAAATTATGGAAAAATGCTGGTTGATGCTCATGCACTATTTTGAAAGTATATATGTAGTTTTTTAAAATATATGAGGAAAAAATTGGGTATCAACAGACGGACCAAGTCAATAAATCTGGTCTCGTACTGAGTGACGGTCATAAAACCTTGCTGAAGGCGCTCAAACTGTCTCCGATAGTCCTCTCTCTGAGTGATAGGGAGAAACTTCTCCAGAAATAGTTGAGAAAACTGATCCCAAGTCAAAGCAGGCGATCCAGCTGGTCTAGCCAAACAAAAATCCCTCCACCATTTCTTGGCGGAACCTGATAAGCGAAAAGCAGCAAAGTCGACCCATTGGTCTCCACTATCCCCATGTTCCGTCGAACCTCATGGCAACTGTCCAAATAGTCCTGGGGATCCTCTGAAGATGTACCTCCATTGGTAGTAGTGAAAATCTTGGTGAACCTGTCCAACCTCCACAAAGCATCTGTAGACATAGCTGCTCCATCGCCGGTCTGTGCTACAACACCCGGCGGGACTACCCCAACTGGGTGAGATGCTAGAGTCTGAAACTGGGGAGCCATCTGCTCCGGAGTGTGAGTAGCGGGAGTCTGTGGTCCTCCCCCGACCCGAGAGATGGCTGGTGCTATAGGAAGTATGCCTGCCTGAGTGACACTCTCCATAAGGACCACTAGACGGACCAGAGCATCCTGGAGTACTGGGGTAGCTATGAACCCCTCTCGAACCTGAGCTGGACCCATTGGAACGGTCTGGGCCGGAACCTCATCATCAAACTCAACCTGAGGCTCCGCCACTGGTGCTGCTGCTCGAGCTCTGGGCTGAGCCCTTCCCCTGCCTCGGCCTCTAGCACGGCCTCGTCCTCTACCCCTCGTAGGAGCTGCCACTGGGGGCTCGGGTTGCTGATCAGCTGATGAAGTGGTACGCATTCTCTCCATCTGCGAAAGAACAGAGTAGAAGTTCAATTAGCATTGAGAGATCAAACCGCACGACAGAGATGAATAGAAGTGAAATTGTTCCTAACTCTGTAGCCTCTAGGGGATAAGCACAGACGCCTCCGTACCCATCCCTCAGACTCTACCAAGTTTGTCCGTGAATTATGAGACCTAAGCAACCTAGGGCTCTGATACCAACTTGTCACGACCCGAATTTCCCACCGTCGGGACCGTGATGGCGCCTAACATTGTACTCGCTAGGCAAGCCAATGTTACAGAATATCTCACTTTTTTCTTTTATCTTTTAATAATTTAAACTTAACAAAAGTAAATCAGCGGAAATAAATGTGGAAGAACACAGTTTAAAAGATTTTTTCTTCATACTAACAATGAAACCGTAATAAATTCCACCCAGAACTAGTGTCACAACTCACGAATAGTCTACGAATACTACAAATAATGGTCTGAACGAAAAGTTTACATCTGTCTCGAAAGTAGGTAAAACAGAAATGAAATAGGATTGAAGGGGACGCCAGGGCCTGCAGACGCCTGCAGGACTACCTTGGGTCTCCGGGAAGCAGTGATAGCAACCAACTTCACGATCAGCCACTAGCTCCAAAATTTGCATAGAAAATGCAGAGTGCAGTACCAGTACAACCAACCCCATATACTGGTAAGTGCCGAGCCTAACCTCGACGAAGTAGTGACGAGGCTACGGGGGGCGTACAACAATATACAACCCGCAACAGTTTATACTAAACAAAAAGGAAATACATAATGTAATAAAGCAATAACTGCCTTAAATAAATCCGGAACCCAGTTATTCTACTAGTATTCAGCTATAACCAATCCTTAAGGGTGTTTCAACATCATAGTAACGAAATTCAGCAGAAACGAATACTCAAAACTACAGCTGATGCGACGCGCATCCCGATCCCATCATATAAACAACAACAATATCAATATTCACCGTTATTCCTCCTTGTTGCGGCGTGCAACCCGATCCCACCTGTCCACCCTTATTACTTCTCAACACATATCACCCTTATTCCTCCTGTTGCGGCGCGCAATCCGATCCCACACGTCCACCCTTATTACTCCTTGTTACGGCATGCAACCCGATCCCACCAGACAATCACAATTCACCCTTATTTCTCCTGTTGCGGCGTGCAACCTGATCCCAATATATATCAGCACCAATCACAAAAGAATAAAGACAAGTGTTTCACAAGCTAACTCAAATCCCCCACATTACTTATGCCTCGATCCACACAATGGAATATCATACGATTATGAAACTTCACCAGTGAAAACTACTCAGTGAGACCAACCAAGGTGCACCATAAGGTACCAATAAATCAATATAAGCCAACATGGTAATAAAATGAAGCTACGAAACAAATAATACTTCAACAGGAACATTAACAGATAACATGAAACAATTAAATAATTCAATAAAGAGAACAACAGTTAATATGAAGCAATTAGACATGGAAACATTTATGAGCAAGTAGCAATTAAGGTAGGAAAGCAGGATATGGGGAAAGGAAACAGGCTAAACAAGTAATTTTGGCGACGCATAGGTACTCGTCACCACACCTATACGCCACACACATGATATCTCACAAAGCAAGCAAGTCAGGGATCCCTAATCCCTCAAGTCAAGATTAGACCAAACACTTACCTCAAGCCAACGGGTATTTCAAAGCTCAATCACCGCTTTACCTCTCAATTCCACCACCAATTCACTCGTATCGATTAACTTAATAACATCAATAAACGCTAAAGAAACCAATTTCAATGCATAATCAAAGATTTCCCACCATTTTCCCCAAAAAGTCAAAAATCGACCCCGGGCCCGCTTGGTCAAAACACGAAGTTCGGACCAAAACCTGATTACCCATTCACCCCAAGCTCGGATATACAATTGGTTTCGGAATCCGACCTCAAATTGAGGTCCAAATCCCCCAAACTCGAAATTCCTAAATTCTACCCAAGAACACCCAATTTCCCATGAAAAACCCTAGGTTTTGAGATGAAATCATGTAAAAAAATGAAATAGATTGAAGAAAATGAGTTAGAATTCACTTATATATGATTTGGAGAAGTTTGGGTCTTTGAAAAATCGCCTAGGGAGGTTTAGGGTTCGAAAATTTGAGAAATGAGTTCAAAATCCCGTCTAAGTTATGTTTTACACAGTTGTAGGTATCGCATTTGCGATCACAGGTTCGCAATGCGACTAAGGCTTTGCAAATGCAAAGCTTGGCCTGGCCTGCTACCTTCGCAAATGCGAACCATTTGGTCGCAAATGCGATATACCCCTTGCCCTCACTTCTTCGCAAATGCGAAGAGCTATTCGCAATTGCGAGCACTGGCCTCCACCGCTACTTTTCACAATTGCGATGAGTAGGTCGCAAATGCGAACCCAACAGTGGTCGCAAATGCGAGGCTTGATCTCGCAATTGCGAGATCAGAGGCTCTGCAACAGACTGAAACCTGCAACATATTTACCAAGTCTAAAACACTCTGAAGCCTATCTAAAACTCATCCGAGCCCTCGGGGCTCTAAACCAAATATGCATACAAGTCTAAATACATCATGAGGATTTTCTCGTGCGATCAAATCACCAAAATGACATCTAGAACTATGAATTCAACACCAAAACTCATGAAATTTCAAGATAGTTCAAAATTTCTAACTTTTTAACCAAATGTCCGAATTACATCAAATCACCTCCGCTTTTCACCAAATTTCACAAACACGACTTAAATATTATATCAAACCTATACCAGGCTCCGGAACCAAAATACGGGCCCGATACCAACGAGGTCACACACTATTTCCATTTCTAAAATCCTTATATTTTCCAGCAAATAATTTTCTTCATAAACTCATTTCTCGGGCTAGGGACCTCAAAATTCGATTCCGGGCATACGCCCAAGTCCCATATTTTTCTACGGACCCTCCGGGACCACTGGAACACGGGTCCATGTCCGTTTACCCAAAATGTTGATCGAAGTCAACTAAAATCATATTTTAAGCGAAAAATCATTATTTCTTAATTTTTTTACACAAAAGCTTTCCCGTATGGCGCCCGGACTGCGCACGCAAATCTGAGAGATAAAAGAAGGTTTTCAAGGCCTCAGAACACAGACGGATTCTAAAATGAAAGATGACCTTTTGGGCCATCACAGAAATAATTAAGAAAAAGCTGAAAATCAGGGAAAGCAGACAATTCGACGACATATAAGCAATCGTCACCTCGCATATACGCTGCTCACATGAAATTCACATAGCACATAGTCCGAGGGTTCCTAATTCTCTCAAGTCAAGGTTAAACTTGTCACGGCCCAAATCCCAAACCCGGCAGTGATGGCGCCTCTCGTGAAGACAAGGCCAGCCGGAACAACAGAATCCCTTCTTTAACCATTACTTAACATATATAAATCCAAAACGCATAATAAACAGTTATAAAAGCGGAAACAACGACAATAGCAAAGGGAACCATCCCGACACAGCCCGAACTGGGGTGTCACAAGTCATGAGCTGCTACAGAGTTGCTATAAGTCTAAGAGATTGAATATCTGATACAATAGTCTGAAGGAACTGAAATACCATAAAATGGGGGAGTCAAGGGGCTGCGGACGTCAAACAGCTACCTCGAAGCTCCAACTCGCTGTCTGGTCTGGGGAGAATATCAGTGCTCAGGTGCGGACTCTGCTATGCCTGAATCTGCACGCGTGGTGCAGGGAGTAATGTGAGTACTCCGACCCAGTGAGTAATAATAATAAATAATAACCGAAGATAAGAAAACACATAACAGCACAAGGCAGTTCTATAACAGGCAGTAAATCACGTAAAGCAGTAAAATCCGTGAAAATCAAATGAAATCTCAGTTATAAAGGCAGGTAAATCAGGTAAAACAGCTAACAAGTAGTAAATAGTAAAACTGCCCCTCGGGCCCAGTATCAACCGCTCAGTATAGTGACAGCCCCTCGGGCTCACTCTCAGAATAGTATCACATAGTAACCGCTGCGGTGTGCAACCCGATCCACATATCGTTGCGGCGTGCAGCCCGATCCATATATCTCGTCGACGGCGCTCACTGGGGGTGTGCAAACTCCGGAGGGGCTCCTACAGCCCAAGCACAATATTGCTGCGACGCGCAGCCCGATCCACATAAATAATTGCTGCGGCGTGCAGCCCGATCCATATAAGTATTTGCTGCGGCGTGCAACCCGATCCATAATATATATAACATCCTCACTGTTGGGTTCTCAACCCCTCTCAGTCATTTTAGGACCCAATAGTATAAGGTAGGGATCTCAGCCCACATATTTCCCTCATTTAGGATTAACACTGATAAAACCAGTTCGCATTGTTTAAACAAATAGAAACATGACTGAGGATGTGGTTTTCAATAAATAAAGTGAGAAAAAATCAGTCATAATGCTTATAAGGGTTCTACAAGTCGGCACGAGGCCCCAAACATGGCAACTAGCCCAAATCGTGATGATAAACAAAACAGCTCAGTCAAATAAGCTGTAAAATATCAAACGGGACGGACCAAGTCACGATCCCCAGTAGTAACAACCCCGTGCTTGCCATTAAGCGCGTGTTTTACCTCAATAAAGCACTACGTTGTGCAAATCCGTGATTTCAAACCCTCAGAATATCATTTACTATCATTACTCACCTCAAGCCGGCCAAAATCCTAGCTCGCTATGCCCTTGTTTCGCAAATTGACCTCCTCGACGTCGAATCTGATCAAAACCACAACGAATACGTTACAATAGGCTAAGGGAACATAACCCAATCGAAAAGACTCAAAAAATATCGAAATCCACGAAATTTGCAAAACCCGAGCCCCGGGCCCACTTCTCAAAAATCAGAAAGTTTAACATCATCGGATTCCTTATCTTGCCACGAGTCTATACATACCAAGAACTCCCAAATCCGAGCCCAAATGCCCAATCAAAACCCACTTTAAAATACCAAAAACCAAGCCCTAGCTTTTCTCCATTTTTGATGAATTTCCATAAATTTCTATGTTGATTCTACCATTAAATCATGTAATTAGGTCATAGAACTCACCTCCAATCAATCCTAGTCGAATCCCTCTTCAAATCCCGTCCAAAAGCTCCCAAGGATGTTCAAAAATGGTGGAAAAATACCTTAGACTCGCAGAGGAAATGTTATTAAAACCATTCTGTCAGCCCAGATTTCCTTATATGCGATCGCAGCCCCGGGCTTGCGATCGCGATGCACAAAAATTTCACCTCTACATTTAACACTATGCGATCGCAACCAAGCCTATGCGATCGCGAAGCTTTGCGGCCCAAACCTATGCGAACGCGTTCCACTAGATGCGATCGCGAAGAACAAAGTAGCTGGGTCCCCAGATCCTCCTATGCGATCGCGGACCTCTTCATGCGAACGCAGAGCTTCACCCAGTAACCCTATGCGATCGCGACATCACCCCCGCGATCGCAATGAACAAAATCTCTGCAACAAAATGGCTGGAAAACCTGCAACTTTCAAATGCCAAACTTGGTCCGATTGACCATCCGAAATCACCCCGAGGCCCCCGGGACCTCAACCAAAAGGGCCAACCCATCCTAAAACATCATTCAAACTTGCTCCAAACATCAAAACACCACAAACAAGACCAAAACCATCAAATTACACTGGATTCAAGCCTAAGTTCTTCTAAAACTTCCGAAATACGCATTCGATCAAAAACCCGACCAAAACACCTCCGAATGACCTGAAATTTTGCGCACAAATCCCAAATCACCTAACAAAGCTACAGCAACTCTCGGCATTCCATTCCGACCCTCGGATCAAAATCTCACCTATCAACCGGAATTCGCCAAAATACTAACTTTGCCAATTCAAGCCTAATTCTACACCGGACCTCCACAATCACTTCCGATCACGCTCCTAAGTCACAAATCATCCCCCGAAGCTAACCGAATCACCGGAAATCACATCCGAGCTCTCTAACTCAGAAGTCAACATCCGGTTGACTTTTCCAAAACAAACCTTCCTTAAAGAGACTAAATGTCTCATTTCCTTCTTAAACCAATCTAATTCGACTCATTCACCCAAGATTCTTATAATGAAACATAAGGAAGCAAAAAATAGGGAAAACGGGGCGGTAACTCACGTGACGACGGGCCGGGTCGTCACATCCTCCCCAACTAAAACAAACGCTCGTCCTCGAGCGGGTCAAGAAACATACCTAAAACCTCAAACAGGTGAGGATATCTGCTCCGCCTCTCCCGCTCGGTCTCCCAGGTAGCCTCCTCCATGGGCCGACCTCTCCACTGTACCTTCACTGAAGCAATATCTTTTGACCTCAACTTCCGAACCTGACGATCCAAAATGGCTGCTGGCTCTACATCATAAGTCAAATCATCATCCAACTGAACCATGCTGAAGTCCAATACATGGGACGGGTCCCCAATGTACTTCCGGAGCATAGATACATGAAATACCGGATTCACGCCCGACAAGCTGGGTGGCAAGGCAAGCTCATAAGCCACATCTCCAATCCTCCTAAGTACCTCAAAAGGCCCAATAAATCGCGGACTCAGCTTCCCTTTCTTTCCAAACCGCATAACACCCTTCATGGGCGAAACTTTCAGCAAGACCTTCTCACCAACCATATAAGACACATCTCGAACCTTCCGGTCCGCATAACTCTTCTGACGCGACTGAGCTGTACGAAGCCTCTCCTGAATCAGCTTCACCTTCTCCAAGGCATCCCGAACCATCTCTGTCCCCAATAGCCTAGCCTCATCGGGCTAGAACTAACCAATAGGAGATCTACACCGCCTCCCATACAACGCCTCATACGGAGCCATCTGAATGCTCGATTGATAACTGTTGTTGTAGACGAACTCTGCAAGCGGAAAAAACCCATCCCAAGAACCTCCAAAATCAATAACACAGGCACGCAACATGTCCTCCAATATCTGAATAGTACGCTCGGACTGTCCGTCCGCCTGAGGATGAAATGCTATGCTCAACTCCACCTGTGTACCCAACTCTCGCTGAAAAGTCTTCCAGAACTGAGAAGTAAACTGAGTACCCCTATCTGAGATAATGGACACTGGAACACCATGCAATCAGACAATCTCCCGGATAAAGATCCTTGCCAGCCGCTCTGATGAATAGGCAGTACATACTGGAATGAAATGCGCGAACTTGGTCAGCCGATCCACAATCACCCAAATCGAATCGAACTTCTTCAAAGTCCGAGGGAGACCACTCACAAAATCCATAGTGATCCTCTCCCACTTCCACTCTGGAATAATCATCCGCTGAAGTACGCCACCCGGTCTCTGATGCTCATATTTCACCCGCTGACAGTTGAGACACCGAGCCACAAATCCTACAATATCTTTCTTCATTCTTCTCCACCAATAGTGTTGCCTCAAATCCTGATACATCTTCGCGGCACCCGTATGAATGGAATACCGCGAGCTGTGGGCCTCCTCCAATATCAACTCCCTAAGCCCATCCACATTGGGCACACAAATCCGGCCCTGCATCCTCAACACGCCATCCTCTCCAATGGTCACGTCCCTGGCATCATCATGCTGGACCTTGTCCTTAAGGACAAGCAAATGCGGATCATCATACTGGCGCTCTCTGATGCGATCATACAAGGAAGACCGAGAAACCACACAAGCCAACACCTGACTAGGCTCCGAAATATATAGCCTCACCAACCGATTGGCCAAGGCCTGAACATCAACTGCAAAGGGCCTCTCCCCAACTGGAATATACGCCAAACTCCCCATACTAACCGCCTTTCGGCTCAAAGCATCGGCCACTACATTGGCCTTCCCCGGGTGATACAGAATGGTAATATCATAGTCCTTAAGTAACTCTAGCCACCTTCGCTGCCTCAAATTAAGATCCTTTTGCTTGAACAAATGCTGAAGACTGCGATGATCGGTGAATACCTCACAAGATACGCCATACAAGTAGTGCCTCCAAATCTTCAAAGCATGAACTATGGCAGCCAACTCCAAATCATGTACAGG
>NC_031990.1:4330320-4381379 GCF_001879085.1 Nicotiana attenuata
GTACAACTAAATATACTAGTTTTAAGACGAAAATTCATTATTACTTAAGTTTTTTACACAAAGCTTCCCGTATGCGCCCGGACTGCGCACGCAAATCTGAGAGATAAAAGAAGGTTTTCAAGGCCTCAGAACACAGACGGATTCTAAAATGAAAGATGACCTTTTGGGCCATCACAGAAATAATTAGAAAAAGCTGAAAATCAGGGAAAGCAGACAATTCGACGACATATAAGCAATCGTCACCTCGCATATACGCTGCTCACATGAAATTCACATAGCACATAGTCCGAGGGTTCCTAATTCTCTCAAGTCAAGGTTAAACTTGTCACGGCCCAAATCCCAAACCCGGCAGTGATGGCGCCTCTCGTGAAGACAAGGCCAGCCGGAACAACAGAATCCCTTCTTTAACCATTACTTAACATATATAAATCCAAAACGCATAATAAACAGTTATAAAAGCGGAAACAACGACAATAGCAAAGGGAACCATCCCGACACAGCCCGAACTGGGGTGTCACAAGTCATGAGCTGCTACAGAGTTGCTATAAGTCTAAGAGATTGAATATCTGATACAATAGTCTGAAGGAACTGAAATACCATAAAATGGGGGAGTCAAGGGGCTGCGGACGTCAAACAGCTACCTCGAAGCTCCAACTCGCTGTCTGGTCTGGGGAGAATATCAGTGCTCAGGTGCGGACTCTGCTATGCCTGAATCTGCACGCATGGTGCAGGGAGTAATGTGAGTACTCCGACCTAGTGAGTAATAATAATAAATAATAACCGAAGATAAGAAAACACATAACAGCACAAGGCAGTTCTATATCAGGCAGTAAATCACGNAAAGGGCCTCTCCCCAACTGGAATATACGCCAAACTCCCCATACTAACCGCCTTTCGGCTCAAAGCATCGGCCACTACATTGGCCTTCCCCGGGTGATACAGAATGGTAATATCATAGTCCTTAAGTAACTCTAGCCACCTTCGCTGCCTCAAATTAAGATCCTTTTGCTTGAACAAATGCTGAAGACTGCGATGATCGGTGAATACCTCACAAGATACGCCATACAAGTAGTGCCTCCAAATCTTCAAAGCATGAACTATGGCAGCCAACTCCAAATCATGTACAGGATAGTTCTTCTCGTGGGGCTTCAGCTGACGAGAAGCATAAGCAATAACTCTACCCTCCTGCATCAATACACACCCAATCCCAACTCTCGAAGCATCACAATATACAGTATAAGAACCTGAAGCTGATGGTAAAACCAATACCGGAGTTGTGGTCAAAGCTGTCTTGAGCTTCTGAAAGCTCTCCTCGCACTCGTCCGACCATACAAATGGAGCACCCTTCTGAGTCAACTTGGTCGAGGGCGATGCAATAGAGGAAAATCCCTGAACAAACCGGCAATAAAACCTGCCAAACCAAGGAAACTACGAATCTCTGTGGCTGAGGTCGGTCTAGGCCAACTCTACACCGCCTCTATCTTCTTCGGGTCGACCTGAATACCCTCGTTGGACACCACGTGCCCCAAGAAAGCCACTGCACTGAGCCAGAACTCACACTTGGAAAACTTTGCATAAAACTTCTCCTCCCTCAATTTCTGCAATACCACTCGCAAATGTTGCGCGTGCTCCTCCTGACTACGCGAGTACACCAGAATATCATCAATAAAAACAATGATGAACGAATCCAGATAAGGCCGAAATACACTGTTCATCAAGTGCATGAACGTTGTTGGGGCATTGGTCAGCACAAAGGACATAACAAGAAACTCATAGTGCCCACCATGGTTCTCAGCAGAGTTAGCCATCTCTCAGCGCTCTTCCAGCACAGAGTTCATCTCGTGCTCCGTCGGCTCAGGGTTCTTCCAGGCCGAGTGCATCAGCTAGTCACTCTGGCGCGAGGGGTTCCCTTCAGTCCCAGTCCCCAGCACCTGGGAGTTGCTATGAGTGTGGAGAGTTTGGGCATATGCGGAGGGAGTGTCCTCGTCGTGCTGCTAGCTCATCTCAACAGAGCGGTCAACCCTCATCTTCTGGTCCAGTTTCTTCAGCACTCGCCCCGCCAGCTAGAGGTGAGGGTCGGGCAGCCAGGGGTCGCCCCAGGGGTGGTGGTCGATCGTGCGGTGGTCAGGCTCGCTTTTATGCTCTTCAGGGCAGGACAGATGCTATTGCTTCGGATGCTGTTATTACAGGTATTATTTCAGTCTGCCACCAAGATGCATCAGTCTTATTAGATCCCAGTTCCACCTATTCCTATGTGTCCTCATACTTTGCTCATCATTTGGGTACGACCCGAGGGTGTCTTGCTTTACCTGTCCATATATCTACCCCGGTAGGCGATACTGTTGTTGTAGACCATGTATATCGGTCATGTTTGGTTACTATTGGGGGTCTGGAGACCCGAGTTGATCTGTTGCTATTGAGCATGGTAGATTTTGATGTTATTTTGGGCATGGACTGGTTATCTCCGTGTCATGCTATCCTAGACTGTCATGCTAAGACAGTCACTCTGGCTATACCGGGTGTACCGAGGATCGAGTGGCGTGGTATAACTGACTATGTTCCTAGTAGGGTGATTTCATTCTTAAAGGCCTAGCGTATGGTTGGGAAGGGTTGCCTTTCATATTTGGCGTTCGTGAGGGATGTTGGAGCCGGGACTCCTAGAATTGATTATGTTCCAGTTGTGAGGGAGTTTCCCGATGTTTTCCCTACAGACCTGCCGGGCATGCCCCCGGACAGAGATATCGATTTTGGTATTGACCTGGTGCCGGGCACTCAGCCCATTTCCATTCCGCCATATCGTATGGCACCAGCGGAGTTGAAAGAATTGAAGGATCGGCTTCAGGAACTCCTAGATAAGGGGTTCGTTCGGCCTAGTGTGTCACCGTGGGGTGCACCGGTTCTATTTGTGAAGAAGAAGGATGGCACCATGAGAATGTGCATTGACTACAGGCAATTGAACAAGGTAACAGTGAAGAACAAGTATCCCCTGCCTCGCATTGATGATTTGTTTGACCAGCTTCAAGGAGCGAGGGTGTTCTCCAAGATTGATCTCCGTTCGGGCTATCACCAGTTGAAGATTAGGGATTCAGATATTATTAAAACTGCTTTCAGGACAGCCTGAAGATGCCCCGCGATACTCGGGACGGGCTGACTGAGAGGGCCTGAAAGAACGACCCCGACCCTGCTGGAACCACTGTAACTACCAGAACCTCGAGGCCTCTTGGCCTCCCTTTCATCTCGATCCTGACGGCGAACCGCCTCAATCTCTCGGGCTATATCAACCACCTCCTCGAATGTGGTACCCAACACTCGCTCCCTAGTCATAATAACACGAAGAGGGTAGTTGAGACCATCAACAAACCTCCGGATACGCTCACGATCTGTCGGAACCAGCCAAACTGCATGCCGAGCCAACTCTGAAAATCTCATCTCATACTGGGACACTGTCATATCTCCCTGCCGTAGCCACTCAAACTGTCTGCGCAGCTCCTCTCTGCGGGACTGCGGTACATACTTCTCCAAGAAGAGAGTGGAGAACTCCTGCCAAGTCAAAGGTGCTGCACCAGTCATCCTACGCCTCTCATACGCCTCCCACCAAGTGAAAGAAGCTCCAGTAAACTAAAAAGTAGTAAAAGCCACGCCACTGGACTCAAGAATCCCCGATGTAGGAAGCATCCGCTGACATCTATCGAAAAATCCCTGGGCATCCTCGCCCTCAGCACCACTAAATGTCGGAGGCTGGAGCCTACCAAACCTCTCGAGGCAAAGCTGCTTGTCCTCGGGCATAACTGGAACCCTGAACTCCTGTACTGGCACAACTGGCTGAGCTGGAGGTGCCTCTGGAGTCTGTAATCCCTCCACTCCCTGCTCAGGTGTGCGAGCAGCGGGGGTCTGATTGCCTCCCCCGGCCTGTGAAGTAGCTGCTGCTGCTGTAGTGACTGAAACCACCTGAGCCAGGCCCGTGCACACTGTCAAGATCTGAGCTAATGTCTCCTGAAGGCCAGAAATCACTATGGGCACAGTCGGTGCTTGAGCTGGTATTGTTGGAGCCTGATCCGGAGCTGCGGCAGCTGGTGGATCAACAGATGCTGCCCTCGCTACTCTGCCTCTACCACGACCACGACCGCGTCCATGGCCTCTGGTTGTCTCAGAAGGTGGCATTGGGGGTCGTCCGCCACGTCCGGTAGCTCGTGTCCACACCATCTGTGAGAGAATAGAATAAAGAGAAGTTTAGTACTCGGATCAACAAGTTCGCACGACAAGAATTTCAAGAATGTGAAGTTTTCCTAAAGGTTCTGCAGCCTCTCGAGGATAAGTACAGACGTCTCCGTACCAATCCGCGAGACTCTACTATACCAGCTCATGACTCGCGAGACCTAGTAACCTAGGCTCTGATACCAACTTGTCACGGCCCAAATCCCAAACCCGGCCGTGATGGCGCCTCTCATGAAGACAAGGCCAGCCAGAACAACGGAATCCCTTCTTTAACCATTACTTAAAATTTATAAATCCAGAACGCATAATAAACAGTTATAAAAGCGGAAACAGCGACAATAGCAAAGGGAACCATCCCGACACAGCCCGAACCGGGGTGTCACAAGTCATGAGCTACTATAGAGTTGCTATAAGTCTAAGAGATAGAATATCTGATACAATAGTCTAAAGGAACTGAAATAACATAAAATGGGGGAGTCAAGGGGCTGCGGACGTCAAACAGCTACCTCGAAGCTCCAACTCGCTGTCTGGTCTGGGGAGAATATCAGTGCTCAGGTGCGGACTCTGCTATGCCTGAATCTGCACGCATGGTGCAGGGAGTAATGTGAGTACTCCGACCTAGTGAGTAATAATAATAAATAATAACCGAAGATAAGAAAACACATAACAGCACAAGGCAGTTCTATATCAGGCAGTAAATCACGTAAAGCAGTAAAATCTGTGAAAATCAAATGAAATCTTAGTTTTAAAGGCATGTAAATCAGGTAAAACAGCTAACAAGTAGTAAATAGTAAAACTGCCCCTCGGGCCCAGTATCAACCGCTCAGTATAGTGACAGCCCCTCGGGGCTTTTTCCACTCACTCTCTTGTCAAGGGGGGAGAATTTTTAAGTTATCACATAGTAACCGCTGCGGCGTGCAACCCGATCCACATATCGTTGCGGCGTGCAGCCCGATCCATATATCTCGTCGACGGCGCTCACTGGGGGTGTGCAAAACTCCGGAGGGGCTCCTACAGCCCAAGCGCAATATGCTGCTGCGGCGGCAGCCCGATCCACAAAAATAATTGTTTGCGGCGTGCAGCCCAATCCATATAAGTATTTGCTGCGGCGTGCAGGCCCGATCCATAATAATAGTATCCCTCACTTGTGGGTTCTCAACCCCTCTCAGTCATTTTAGGACCCAATAGTATAAGGTAGGGATCTCAGCCCACATATTTTCCCTCATTTAGGATTAACCACTGATTAAACCAGTTCACATTGTTTAAACAAAATAGAAACATTACTGAGGATGTGGTTTTCAATAAATAAAGTGAGGAAAAATCAGTCATAATGCCCCTAAGGGTTCAACAAGTCGGCACGAGGCCCCAAACATGGCAACTAGCCCAAATCGTGATGATAAACAAAACAACTCAGTCAATACGCGGTATAAAATATCAAACGGATGGACCCAAGTACGATCCCAGTAGTAACAACCCCGCGCTCGCCATTAAGAGCGTGTTTTACCTCAATAAAGCACTACGTTGTCCAAATCCGGGGTTTCAAACCCTCAGGATATTATTTACTATCATTACTCACCTCAAGCTGGCCAAAATCCTAGCTCGCTATGCCCTTGCCTCACAAATCGACCTCCTCGCGCGTCGAATCTGATCAAAACCACGACGAATACGTTACAATAGGCTAAGGGAACATAACCCAATCGAAAAAACTCGAAAAATATCGAAATTCATGAAATTTGCAAAACCCGAGCCCCGGGCCCACTTCTCGAAAATCAGAAAATTTAACATCATCGGATTCCTTATCTCGCCACGAGTCAATACATACCAAGAACTCCCAAATCCGAGCCCAAATGCCCAATCAAAACCCACTTTAAAATACCAAAAACAAAGCCCTAGCTTTTCTCCATTTTTGATGAATTTCCATAAATTTCTATGTTGATTCTACCATTAATCATGTAATTAGGTCATAGAACCCATCTCCAATCAATCCTAGTCGAATCCCTCTTCAAATCCCGTACAAAAGCTCCCAAGGATGTTCAAAAATGGTGGAAAAATACCTTAGACTCGCGGAGGAAATGTTATTAAAACCATTCTGTCAGCCCAGATTTCCTTATATGCGATCAAAGCCCCGGGCTTGCGATCGCGATGCACAAAATTTTCACCTTTACATTTAACACTATGCGATCGCAGCCATGCCTATGCGATCGCGAAGCTTTGCTGCCCAAACCTATGCGAACGCGTTCCACTAGATGTGATCGCGAAGAACAAAGTAGCTGGGTCCCCAGATCCTCCTATGCGATCGCGGACCTCTTCATGCGAATGCAGAGCTTCACCCAGTAACCCTATGCGATCGCGACATCACCCCCGCGATCGCAATGAACATTATCTCTGCAACAAAATGGCTGGAAAACCTGCAACTTTCAAATGCCAAACTTGGTCCGATTGACCATCCGAAATCACCCCGAGGCCCCCGGGACCTCAACCAAAAGGGCCAACCCATCCTAAAACATCATTCAAACTTGCTCCAATTATCAAAACACCACAAACAAGACCAAAACCATCAAATTACACTGGATTCAAGCCTAAGTTCTTCTAAAACTTTCGAAATACGCATTCGATCAAAAACCCGACCAAAACACCTCCGAATGACCTGAAATTTTGCGCACAAATCCCAAATCACCTAAAGAAGCTACAGCAACTCTCGGAATTCCATTCCGACCCTCGAATCAAAATCTCACCTATCAACCGGAATTCGCCAAAATACTAACTTTGCCAAAAATCAAGCCTAATTCTACACCGGACCTCCACAATCACTTCCCATCACGCTCCTAAGTCACAAATCATCCCCCGAAGCTAACCGAATCACCGGAAATCACATCCGAGCTCTCTAACTCATAAGTCAACATCCGGTTGACTTTTCCAAAACAAACCTTCCTTAAAGAGACTAAATGTCTCATTTCCTTCTAAAACCAATCCAATTAGACTCATTCACCCAAGACTCTTATAATGAAACATAAGGAAGCAGAAAATGGGGAAAACGGGGCGGTAACTCACGTGACGACGGGCCGGGTCGTCACAAAACTCAACACTTACCTCGCTCCAAAGATCACTCAAAACTTAACCATAGCTTTGCCTTTCAAACAAGCCTCCGAACCAACAATATCTAGCAATTACCAACCAAACGATTCAAAATAAGCCTTATGAATCACCCACGATTGTAAAAGATTCAAAATTTAGGTCACTATTAAAAAAGTCAACAAAAGCCAACTCCCAAGCTCGCTTGGTCCAAACCCAAAATTCGGACCAAAACCCGCCCATTCGCCCCTGAGCCCGGTTATATAATTTTATTTTGGAATCCGACCTCAATTTGAGGTCTAAATCCCAATTTCACAAAAATTTCCAATTCTACCCCAACCCCCAATTTTCACCATGAAAACACTAGATTTTAGGTTGAAATCTTAGGAAATGTAATGAAAGATTGAAAGAAAATGGGTTAGAATCACTTACCAATGATTTTTATTTGGGGAAGAAGGGTGCTTGGGATCGCCTCTAGGGTTTTCTTGTTTTGAAAATTTGAAGAATGAACTACAATCCCGTCTAAATCAAGTTTTACACAGTTGTAGATGTCACAATTGTGATATCATGTTTGCAATTACGAACATCGCAATTGCGAGAAAGAGGTCGCAATTGCGAACTCCTTCCCAAAAATCCCAGCAATTGCATTTGTGATAAAGTGGTAGCAAATGCGAACCCTGATGCCCTCGAAAATGCGGACCTTTCTTTGCAAATGTGAAGATCATCCCAACAGGTGCTGAGTCACAAATGCGACTCTGCCTTCGCAAAATCGGAAAAGACAAGTTCGCAAATATGAACTTTTACCTCGCAAATGCGAGTACCCCCTGCCATGCCCAAGCTCGCAAATACGATGGTTTCTTCGCAAATGCGAGCCAGATCTCGCAAATGCGAAATCTACGGCATACACCAGAAACTAGAATGCATCAGCTATGTTTTCTAAGTCCAATTCACTCTGTAGCCTATCCGAAATTCACCTGAGCCCTCAGAGTCAAACCAAACATGCACACCCGTCCAATAACATCATACAAACTTGCTCGCGCTATCAAATCGCGAAAATAACACCTTGAACTACGAATTGAACACCAGATCAAATGAAATTTTCAAGAAAACTTTGAAACTTCTATTTTTGCATCCGAATGTCCGAATCACATCAAACCAACTCCGTTTCTTACTAAATTTTATAGACAAGTCATAAATATAGTAATGGACCTATACCGGGTTCCGAAACAAAAATATGAATCCGATATCAATAAAGTTTAACATTGGTCAAACTTTCAAAGTTATTAAGCTTTTAAACTTTCAAATTTCCACAAAATGCGACGCCCAAGTCCCAAATCACGATACGGACCCGCCGAGATCGTCGAAACACGGATCTGGGTCCGTCCGCTCAAAATATTGATCGAAGTCTACTCAAATAGATTTCAAAGCAAAAATTTTATATTTTATTAGTTTTTAACATAAAAGCTTTCCGAAAAAATACTGACTACACATGCAAATCGAGGAGGCTAAAATGAGGTATTTGAGGCTTCGAAATACAGAATTAGGTTCTAAAACATAAGATGACCTATCAGGTCATCACAGATTTTTATATTACCTATACTAAAATTAAGAAAAAGAAATAAAAAGAAAAAGAAAATCGGATTAAAACCTGAACTAAAAAGACATCTAAATTAAATCATTCTGGCCAAACTCTTCTCCCTGTCAAGTTCCCTCAAATGGTTCTCCAATTTCCCCCTTCGATTTACCTATAAATCTTAGGGATCTAGTCAAGAAATTTCCATTAAACAATTTTTAATAAGTTTCTGTTTATGTTTGTTGGTTGTGGTGTTTAATCAGTTTGGGTGAGTTCCAATAAAGTGGAATAGTATTCCAATTATGGTGGATCTTCGATTGACAAAGTGGGTTCATTTTCAATATCCGAAAAAAAGTTGAAAAGAAAACCAAAAAAATATGTCTAAGAACTTTTGCAATTACAAAGAAAAATCATAATTATAGGGGAAAAAAAGAACACTAATTCTGCTTTAATGGAAGAAGTTATAAAGAGAAAGAAATAAGAATAATAGCCATAGAAAAGATGGGAAAAATAAAAAAAATATTATTTAGGGGGCTTTTTACTGTTTGAGCTGCTTAGGTGTCATTTTTATACACCTTCACGCGCCAAAGGCTGTTTGAAGCCACTTGTTATGCCATGTGGTAGACCGAGTGTGTATTTAAATTTACTTATTCAAGTGTAGGGGTGTAATTAGGACTAATTATAGTTTGTGGAGAAAACTAATAATCGGTGCCAAATTTAAGGGTGTTTTAAGATATTCTTCCTTAAAAGAACTATGATATATATTAGATAGGGAATGGAATGGGAGTTGGGTATGAGAAAGCGAAGAGAGAGAGAGAAAGAAGATGAACAAATGAGAGGTATTATTTGGCTTTAGACTATTATTTGCTTACATGAAAAAAAATACACGTGTTAATATATTATTCGTTCATTTGCCATGTAAGTGACGTTTGGACCTCACACACAAAGTCTGACATACAGAGGTGCTTAAAAATTACATTTTAGACGAGTTCAAGTGTCTATCTGGTCACCCCGTAAGTTTATATGTTTATTTTACAAAACGTGCCAAGTTTAAGGGGCTATCTAAGATTTTGGCCTTATTTATATATAGTCATACGAATTATTTGTAATATTTTTATATAATTTTTAAATAATTTAAATTATTGATTATTATAATTTATAATAGTTTTTTATAGTATATGAATATATAAATTTTATTTCGAAACATTAAAAGATAATATGTCCAAATACACGGCTTAAGAAATTTAAATTTCACACAGCAAATAATATCACATAAATTGGGGAAAATGCATAAGTACCCCCTGCCCTATACCCGTATTCCCAACTACACACTTTTATCTTTGCGGGGTTTTTATTACCCCCCTAAACTATTATAAAGTGTAATAAACACACCCTTAAAATTGGACAACCAGATTCCTGATGGAGAGTGTTATGCATGCACTGCCAGCTAATAATTTTTTTTTCTTTTTTTTTCTTCTTCTGTTTTTCTTATTATATTCTAGTTTCATATACATGGTCGCCAGCGAATGCAAAATTATTTTTCGACTTTAGAGCTAGTGAATGTGAATTCTTAAATGGAAATCGTAGTCCGAGCTAGAGCAGTACCGTGGAGGGGTTATCGTCGGTAATGGTGGAAAACTCGCTGCCGGCGGTGGTGTTAGACACATCATCATTGGATCTCAGCCTTGGTGGAACTGGTAATTTATTTAGCAATGGTGTGGGTAGATTTTGTTCTTGAATAATTTGTTTTACGGTTCTCCGGTCGCCGGAGGTGTGACGCCGGTGAATCATATGTACTATTTGGAAGATCGCGACGAGGGAGGGTGATTTCTTCATGTAAAAAAAATTGCAGGAAAATGGCCGATTTTATTGTCGATGTTAGTGGAGATTGTTCCGGCGAGTTGGACTCGTCGTCGGTGAAAAAGAAAAAAGGGACTGGATTTATAAAAAGCACAAAAAAATAGTATTAGTCAAAGTTATAGTAATAATTAATTAAGTCTAAAATAATGATATAATTTTCAATTAAAAGTTGTCACTTGTATAAACTAGTCAGTTTTAAACATAAATTTTGCCTCTCACATGCTTTCAAGAGAGTGAACACACTCTCCTTGCCACATCGTCAATTAAGGATGTGTTTATTACACTTTATAATAGCTTAGGGGGTAATAAAAATCCCGCAAAGGTAAAGTGTATAGTTGGGAATGCGGGTATATGACACGGGGTACTTATGCATTTTCCCCATAATTTGGGATAAAAGAAATATAAGTGTCAGGTAATTTGAGCATTAAATTTTGCTTTTATATCTAACCATAAACTATTTTGACATTATTCACTTAATATTCTTAAAGTATATTGGTTTTTTTTTTCTTACTCAGTTAAGTCTTTAAAATCAGAATAGATTTGCCTTTTGCTTATGTTTAAGAAGAAAAAAAAAGTGTAACCAAAAAAAAAAAAAAAAAAAAATAAAGAAAAATGGTGAAAAAGACTCGAAGGCTTAAATGAAGTACTCCATGATGCAAAGAAACCAAAAAATTGCAGCACATAAGATTGTAATATATATTTTTTAAAATTACTTTGTGTTGACTCCAAGATATACGAAAAATTGGTCTTCTGATAATTTTCCCCTCAAAATCAGTATATTCTTGGACAACAAGCACACGATGTTATAAGATAACCGACTCTGGAACCTTCCACACATCGTTCGCATTTTATTAGACGATTCACATTTTACCAGAACCTTCCAGACTTCCACTCCACTATATATAATCCTTCCGTTTCCTTTTCCTCTCCCACTCAAAGTTCAAGTTAAAAAACTACAGTAATTTTCATCAGCATCGATTACGATTATAAATATTCATATATTATTCGAAGATGCCGGTCCGATCAACGGGAGGAATCAGACAAGAGTGGGAGCCAGTCGTGCTCCACAAGCCAAAGTTGAAGGCACAAGACTTGAGGGATCCAAAGGTTGTAAACCAGGCATTGCGAACCGGAGCACAGGTTCAAACGGTGAAGAAATTCGACGCCGGTTTGAATAAGAAAACGACTGCCGCTTCTGCTGTCGTTAACGTTAGAAAACTGGATGAGGCGGCGGAACCGGCAGCGCTTGAGAAAGTACCGGTGGAGGTGAGGCAAGCTATACAAAAGGCGAGGATTGAAAAGAAGATGAGCCAAGCTGATTTGGCGAAACTGATCAATGAACGGCCACAGGTTGTTGCAGAATATGAGAATGGTAAGGCCGTTCCTAATCAATTGGTGTTGGCCAAAATGGAGAAGATCCTTGGTGTTAAACTTAGAGGTAAAATTCACAAGTGAGTGTTTGTATGAGATTGCGAAGTTCATGGTTGTATTGTTAATAACTTATGGTTGTATTGTTAATAACTTGTGGATTCTCCAGGATTTCGTGTTCTGATCTGATTAATCGTCTTGTAACTGTTTAGAAGCTGTGGCTATGTAAAAAATATGGTGTAATGTGTTCATTTTAGTGAAAAATGGTAGTACTCTGTTTCAATTTTAAGTGGTACTAGTACTCTATTTTAAGCGTTTTGTAATTGTTTAGAAGTTATGGCTATGTAAAATATAGTCTCTTGTGTTCATTTTGGTGAAAAATGGTACACCAGTAATCTGTTTCAATTTTTTTTATAGATATTTTTAATTGTTAATTGATGTGATTAGTAGTTTTTTTACACAGTTTTTAAGTATATACTTTTTAATTTTTTTTTTGTACATTTTATATTTGAATTTATGGTAAGACTATGATACATAAATTAATATAGAAGGTGTAATGTGTTTTTTCTGGGCAAAATATTTATCAAAAGTTAAGCATGGTTAAATTCGACGCGTAAAAAGTGAAGTTTAACAGATACACCTTAAGTATTTTTATGAGGTGTTTGCTGGAACCTCAGACTTGAGAAATTTTATTTTGAGTGAGATATGCGAACTAATACTTTAGTGATGGCATTGATTTGCTTACCAAATGGTACCTTTGGGATCCGAAATTAATGAAAAATAAAAAAAAAATACCTCCTCTCTCCCGTGCCCCTAACCTACCCCACCCGCTCCTCTCTTTCTTCTCTTCTTCTTCCTCCTCCCATAACCATATAGAAAAACAACCCATCGACTATTATCTTCTACAGTTTCAAAAAATATTTCAAGTTGCTACATTTCAGTCTTTAAAAACTGTATGAACCCGGTAGAAATTAAACAAAGCTCATGATTCAAAACTTCTTCGGTATTTTTAAGTTTTGTAAATCTAACCCATTAATTTTGTTTGATTGACCTGCCATTGATATACAGATTAGAAATCAATAAACAAGTGGAATATTATGTATATATACACAAGATTAGAGAGAAACATATACGTGCAAAAAAAAATGTACTTCACACTATCGGATAGATAATTTTGGGCGAGACTGCATTGATCTCAGTAGGCGTTTGGACATGAATTTTAATTTTTTCTTTTCAAATTTGAAATTTTACTAAAATTTGAATTGAAGATGAAGTTGTGTTTGGTTATAATTTTTATAATATATTTTGGTGTTTTTTTTTTTTTTCAAAATCATGAAACATGATTTATATACTACAACTTGTAAAAATATCAAAACCATCATAATTTGATTATCCTACTTGAAATAAACAATCAAAATGTTATTGTTTAACTGTTATCATATTCTGCGTTACTGCAATACACAGAAGATGCAAATCAATCAGGACTGATGTTCCATCGTGAGTCCCCAAAGATGTATCTGCCAAAGATGAAAAATTGATGGGTCATTTTATAAATTTTAAAAATATAGGGTAAATTGGTAAAATTAAAAACTAGCAAATTCTCATTTTCGCAAACTAGAAAATTTGCGAGTTCTTGGTCGCATTTGCCACCTAGGCAGTGGGAGCTCCTGGTTCGCATTTACGATATTTTGGTCACATTTGCGACCTTGGCAGGGGAGGCCCATGTTCGCAATTGCGACCGTCGCATTTGCGAACCAGGTGTCGCAAATGCGACATCTGAGGCCTGTGCACAGCTATTAATTTCGAGACTTAGACTATTTAGCTCATTTCCTTTCATGTCTTAGGCGATTGTTGGAGCTTTTGGAAGAGAGTTTTCACCTAGCACTTTGAGGTAAGTAATTTCTACACAACATGAGTTAAATACATAGATTATGAGTAGATTAATATGTGAAAATTAGGGAAAATTAAGGGTTCAGATGAAAAACCTAGAGTTTGATAAAAATAAGATTTAACCACGAAATTTGTTAGGGAATGGAGCAAAAATCATATATTCTTGATCTTTAGGTTATGGGTAAGCAACTTTCTTAAAAAAAATTCGGAATCCGGGCACGTGGGCACGAGGATGAATTTTTAGGAACCTTGCATTTAGGGTTGGAAAATTGGTTTAATAATTAGAATATGAACTTTTGAGCATGTATTGACTAGTTCTTACTCCATTTGAATAGTTTTGGATCGTTCGGCTCCAATTTGGAGGTTTGAGCGCGTTCTTGAATTGGGATATAGGCTTCGGAGCGAGGTGAGTCTCCTTTCTAACCTTGTAAGAGTGAATTGTCCCCATAGGTGAATTAATTGAATATGTGCTGCTAATTGTGGGGGCTACGTAGGCACGAGGTGACGAGAGTTCGTGCGTAGCTACTATTATGCTTATGTCCGGGTAGTCTAGGACTCAAAAGCATGCTTACTTGTAATAAATGCAACCTTATTGATAGTTTAAATTGCTTAAATCATATCGAAGTGGCAAATGATTTTCTAAAAGAATTAAATTTCATTTTCATGACTTGTAAAAAGGGAAATTTACACCTCCTTGAATAATTGTTTCCTTGATGAATGTCTTGATTGACTGTTTGAATATGTGTTTCTATGTGTACCTGCGTCGAATGTATGATTCGCGAGCAGTGTTTATTTATATGTTACCGCGTCACATGTATGGTTCGCGAGCGGGGTAATAGATGCATCTATGGTTCGCGCCATTCGACCCTCTAGCAGTGCACAGTTTAAATATTGTTGGATCGGGTCGTACGACCTCGGCATGATTTGCGCATGCTTGTATTGCTTGCCTTGAAATTTATTGAAGTGATATTGTTTCTTTCCGGTTTGAGAATAAATGTATAAATGATGAAAAGGAATTTGGGAATTTTCTATAAAAGAAAGAATTGTTTACTTGCTTCATTCTATTGAATTACAATCATGTTTATAAAAATTCCCGATTTATTATATCACTGAGGTATCATTATTGGACCCCTAGTAAGTGTCGAAGTCGACCTCTCGTCTCTACTTCTTCGAGATTAGACTGGATACTTACTGAGTACATGTTATTTTTGTACTCATGCTACACTTGCTGTGCATTTGCACAAGTACCTGTATTTCTACTTTTCTAGCGGCCTACTGGGCGTAGCAGCATGGATGATACGGGGACTAGGTGAGCTGCATTTCTCGAGGCGGCCCCGCAACCAGTATGTCTCTTTCAGCGTATTATATTTATTTTCTGTCCAATTGTATTCCGGACAGTTATTGTAATTTATTCGATTCCTTAGTAATAGCTCATGCACTTGTGACACCGGGTTCTGGGATGTCTATGGGATTATTCAGTATTTTTAAAATTGTTAAAGATATTATTATTTATTCAGTGGAACTTATTCTTTATTGTTTAAATATATAAAAGAAGTAAATTCAGAGATATCTAAAACACGAAGTTATTAATTAATAAGTGTTGGCTTGCCTTACAATGGTGTCCGACGCCATCACGACCCTTAGTGGATTTTGGGTCGTGACAACTTAGTCAACACTGTGCTGCTGGAAAAAGTGTGAAAGTCCACAAAAATTTATTTTGAAGATAAATTAGATAATAGGATAGTAAATAAGCTTTTGTGAGGCCCTCTCTGTGTTAACTGGGCAAAGACAGTCAGAGACAAAGATGTAAGGATTTTATTGTAGTTTTCTTTACACAACGAGTAACTGTAAATCAAAAGAAAATCACAACAGCATACATTAATGAAACAAAGAGGATTCCAATTTTTTTCTTAGATTTGGCTTCCTTTACAAGTAATGATTGCAGAACAAAGACTACATATTACTGTCCCCCTCACTTATTTCCTCTTCTGTTCGTCTCAGTTTGCTATATCCCAAATTTTTTGGAACTTAAATGCCAGTCTTTTGAATTTTCACTGCCGGAAAAAACAACCTCCTCCCAAATTATTCTAATATTCTAATCATATAAAAGTATTGTTATCTAACATGTTAATATTTATTAGATTCCTGACGCCTATAATGGACATGAACGAGTACCACAAACATCAATGATGCCTAGTATTGCTCAACCTTCTCACGGTACTACTCATCTTTGTCCTTCGTCGCTACTGCTTGAGTTTTCCTCCTTCGATTTTTATTAATTTATTGTTGTATTTAGGTTTACCTTGGATGCTTTTTGCTTTTATATACTCTTTTCTCACGGTTGTTGATGTCGTAAGATTGTGATAATAGTGAATCATTTTAAAAATAAGTTTTTTCTTTGATAGTGATTATATGTGTAATATGATTTATTTATTCGGACATTATTTATGTCCTTAAATCAATTTACAGTTGCCTGCTTGAATTAAATTCACCTTTTCCATAATAGAATGAGGTCAGATGAAGAAAGCACTAGAATGATAATCCAAGAGGTATAAAGCTCACCGTTTATATTTTGTAACTGCAACTCCTTTGATATGTATATAGTGCCCGCCATTCGACTTTTCCTTCTTTCCAAGCCTCCGATTCATCAGTGTCTTGATTTCTACCAGGACTAAATATAAAATCACCCTCTGAAACTTTCTGTTGGATCTCACTAGAAATATTTGATCTTTTAACCTGCCACTGAACTTCAGAACAAGTGCTAAGTTCATCGATTGTTGAGAACGCTACATTAGAAGGACAAGAAAACTCAGCTTGATTATCCACCCACTTCACATGTCCTTTATCCATCACAATTACCAAGTCTGCAACACATATTGCCTGTAAAGTAAAAGAATAGATTAGCATATGGGATATAGGCACACTACTTTAGATATCCTAAATGAATGGTCCTCTGTATTGCCAATGTTTAGTCAATTTATTAATAAAGACGTCGTTCTCAACTTGTTTGGAATTGAGGCGTACTTGTCGTTGATGGCTGTGCTTTAAATTCCTAACCTGAGATTACTGCATCTTTTCTAATTATAAAAGCATTTCTACTTCTTTCTTTAATAACAGACTAGTAGTCGTACCCGCGCGATGCGCGGTCAATATTAAAAAAATATTAATTAAATTAATGATCAGGCTTGTTTGATCCTATTAAATCGTATTGCTTTAATAAAATTCAATTGTCATCTTGTTTGTCAATGCGATATACCCAATAATGAAATCTGTATTAAATCAAAGGTACTTATATAGTCAGTGAATAACTTTTTTGTTCTATTTTTCTTTATTATACTAAGCAATATTTAGTATTCGCTTTCTTTTTGTAATATATGAAAAGATATATAATTTATTACTATTGAAATATTTTTTTATTTTAAATTTTATTCTGTTGTTCTTAATAATATTATCTAAATTTTAGTGAATAAAATCTATGTTAAATATTATCTATATTTATTAATTCAAATAGAGTAACCTATATATATATATATATATATAAATTCATATAAATGGTAGTTTTGTATTTTTTTAATTTTCGTTTTTTATATATATTTAAATTTAAAAATAATAACCAATAACTAATTATTAATTAAAAATAACTACCAATTTGAATGGGTAGTTATTTTCTTATATATTTATATTTTCGTTTTTTTTATTATAGTTAATTATAAGATATCTATTTTTATTTTAAAATCATTTTAAAACTCCAACTTGAAACTACTCCCCGATTTGAATGGGTTGTTTTTCTTCTCTTTTTTTCATTTTTTTATAGCTTTTTTTTTGCTTTTTTTGATTTTAAAATAATTTTAAAAACTCCAACTTGAAACTACTCCCACCCAATTTGAATGTGTAGTTATTTTTTTTATATTTTATATTTCCATTTTTTTTATTATAGTTAATTATAAGATATCTATATTTATATTCAATTTAAAGTAACCAATTAATATATATATATTATATATAATATATATATACTATATATTATATATATATATAATTATATATATATATATAAATTCTATATAGGTAGTTTTTTATTCTTTTATTCTATATTTATTAATTCAAATTAAAGTAACCAATTAATATATATATATATATATATATATATATATTTATATTATATTATATATAATATTATATATTATATATATATATATATATATATATTTCATATATATGGTAGCTTTGTATTTTTTAATTGCTTTTTTATATATATTTAAATTTAAAATAATAACCAACAACTAATTATTAATTAAAAAAATAACTACCAATTTGGAATGGGTAGTTATTTTCTTATATATTTATATTTTCGTTTTTTTTTTATTATAGTTAATTATAAAGATATCTATTTTATTTTTAAATTATTTTAAAACTCCAACTTGAAACTACTCCCTGATTTGAATGGGTAGTTTTTCTTCTCTTTTTTTTTAATAGCTTTTTTTTTTTTTTGCTTTTTTATTTTAAAATAATTTAAAAACTCCAACTTGAAACTACTCCCACCCAATTTAAAATTTGAATGGGTAGTTATTTTTCTATATATTTATATTTTCATTTTTTATTATAGTTAATTATAAGAAATCTATATTTATTAATTCAATTAAAGTAACCAATTTATATATATATAGTATAATATATATATTATATATATATATAATATATATATATATATATATATATATGGTACTTTTTTTTATTATTATCTTTTTTTAGATATATTTAAATTCAAAAAGAATAACTAATAACTAATTATTAACTAAATAACTAATTTAATAACTAATTATGCCATGTGGCTTTTTTTTAAGCTGCCACTTGGCTTAAGGAGAGGGCTTTTTCCTCTCCTTTTAATAATATATAGATAGATTACAAAAACAGAAATGCACCTTTACTTATTATTAGGCATTTCCAGTTCTTTTTTACCTAGAGTTCTCAAGAAATGCCAACAAACAATAGTAAATTGTTTCACCATCATAATTTGGTTCATGAATCAATATCACTCACCTTGTAACATACATACTGATAGTTGAGCAACATGTCATTGAGAGAAAGGACAAATACAACTGCATATATAGATTTCCAGAAATGCACAAGGATCAACTTAAGTAAATTACAACCATATCTTACACGGGCACATCCTTCTCCTAGCTCCAAATGGCAAAAGCATAATTGTTTGTACATGCATATTCGTCTATTAATCCATCTAGTTATTTTTGCTTATAGATGTTAGGTGAGGGAGTTGAATGACAAAGAATCGAACAGTGATGAAATATGCAAGTTCACATTATATTTGATCTTTTGACACAATTATTTTATAATTTCAGGTCATACAGTCTGATGTTTAATAATTTAGCGGGTGGAAGATTTCAAAATGATGAAAAGTTGCGAAAATTATTTGAAGACCTCCATTCGTCTGGATTAGTATATAATGACATTGGCTATTTAGTCCAAACAATATAAGTTTATATTTTAAGTTACCGTGACATTAATATTTTTTATTAGTACTTTCTTTTGTTTGTTAAGATTTAATGAGATATATTATATTTTTTTAATTAATATGTTTTATTATTTGGGTCATAGTCTAGACGAATGTAGTAACTATTATTAATGGTGAATAACTATTGCTATTATTGCTTGTGACTTTTAGCACTAATTTAGTTGGATATACTAGCTATAAAAATGGACGATAAAAGGGCAAATTAAGATATTTTCATAAGGTATATTGCAGTCGTCATAATTGATGTAAATCAATTGCTGTTAAAGATATTGACTTTTAGCGGCAATTTAGTAAAACATATTAGCCATTAAAATGGACGCAAAAAAGGCAAACTAGGATGTTTTCAGAAGGAATACTATGGCCATATTAATTGCCACAAAATAATTGCCGTTAAAGATGCAAACTTTTAGCGAAAATTATTTTGAATTTAGCGGCTACAAAAATGGATGCTAAAGAAGTATAATTAGCGGTTTTGGTTTGGACTTAGTAGCCATTGTAATTGCTGCAAATAATTGCCGTTAAAGATAATAATTTTTAGCGGCAATAAACCATACCCTTTACCTTTTGTGAGAAAAGCCGCTAAAGGCTTTGCCGACCCCGGCTTCAGCGGCAAAATACTAATTGCGGGTAAATGATATAGCGGCTATTGTTATTGCCACTAAAGCTGTTTTGTATTGCCGCTAAAGCCCCTTGCCGCTAAAGCCCCTTTTTGTTGTAGTGCCTGCTTGACGACCTCTAGCATGGCCTCATTCAACCTCCTTTGATGTTCCACGGAGGGTTTGGCATCATCCTCTAGTATAATTTTGTGCATGCAAAAGGCGGGGCTTATACCCCGAATGTCAGCCATAGTCCATCCAATTTCCTTCTTACTTCTTTGGAGCACCGCAAGGGTGGCATCTACCTGCACGTTAGTTAAGCCCGAGGAAAGAATAACAAGTAAAGTGGAACAAGGGCCTAAGAACTCATACCTGAGGTGTGAAGGCAAAGGCTTCAACTCCAATATGGGAGGCTCCTCGATTGAGGGCTTCGTTGGTGGGGTCTTCCGGTTCTCAAGATCCAGGGAAAGTTTCTGGGGCTCATATGTATATGAACCCATTTCTTGCAAAGCATTGACACATTCTACCAAGCCTTCATCCTCAGTCATATCATGGTTCAACAACACAGCTTCCAAAGGGTCTTCCACATTAATCATAGCACTGGTGTCTTCAACAATCACCTCGGACACAAGATCCACAAATGAACATACTTCGTTGCTATTGGACTGCCTCATTGACTTGCAAACATGGAACACAACTTTTTCATCACCCACCCGGAAGGTGAGCTCCCCTGCTTCCACATCAACTAAGGCCTTCCCCGTAGCTAGGAAAGGTCCCCCCAATATGATCGGCACTTCATAGTCAACCTCGCAGTCAAGTATCACAGAATCCGCGGGAAGTATGAATTTGTCGACCCGAACTAGCACATCATCAATTATCCCCAATGGCCTATTCATCCTCCTATCCACCATTTGCAACCTCATGGATGTGGGCCTTGGTTGCCCAATTCCCAATGTCTTGAACACAGAATATGGCATCAAGTTAATGCTTGCACCCAAGTCGCACAAAGCTTTGGCGAAATCGGCACTACCAATAGTTCATGGGATTGTAAAAGCACCAGGGTCTTCTAGATTTGGCACCGTGGAATGCACAATAGCACTCACTTAGTGAGTCATTTTGATTGTTTCACAGTTCATTGACCTCTTCTTTGTTACCAAATCCTTCATCAACTTGGCATATCCCGACATTTGTTCTAGAGCTTCAACCAAAGGCACATTTATTGACAAACTTTTCATCATATCAATGAATTTCTTGAACTGGTTCTCATTATTTTGTTTTTCAAGTCTTTAAGGATATGGTGGAGGAGGCCTTGGCAAAGGAGCCTTGGCTTTGGGCACTACCGTTTCCGGTATGTCTATCATGTGTTCCCTAGACGGGTTCACATCATTTTGTGTCTCCTCCACGTTGTCATCATTGTCTATCCTCACTTCTTCATTCACATTCTCATCACTCACTTGCACATTATTGCTTGATTCATCATCATCTTGCACTAACACATCATCACTCACAACCTTTCTTTACCTCTACCACTCGTTGTAGTAACCGCCATAGCATGGCCCGTATTGTTTCCACCCTTCGGGTTTACTACCGTATCACTTGGTAGTGCCCCCTTAGGGAGAGTATTCAAAGCTTGTGAAATTTGGCAGAGTTGGACCACCAAGTTGCGGATAGAAGTATTGTGGGATGCCAATTGGGCATCAGAGTCGACATTTTTCTTCATCATTTGCTCAAACATGGATTCAATCCGTCCCATCTCATTGTTGTTGATTCTGAGCATTACCCCGTTGACCTTGGTAGTTGTTCACATATTGGACCTCTTCACTTTGATCATAATACACATCATCTTGATTGTAACCACTACCACTTTGATCAAATTGATCCTGATTTCCTTGAACTTGTTGACCTCGTTGCCTCCTTTTGTTAACCATTATATTCACCCCTCCATGGCATTCACTTATTTTGGCCCTTGAACTTGTTGCAATTGCTCTTTGGCCAATTGGTTCATTGTAGTAGTTAACTCGGCTATTGCTTGGACGTGGTCATGGAGCTCCTTGTGTAGGTGAATGACATTGGGATCACCTTGTGGCACATTAGCTCGGCTTTGCCACGCTGAAGAATTATCTGCCATCTCATCAAGTATTTCACACGCCTTGGCATAACGCGTGTTCATGAAGTTTCCCCCAGCGAGTTGGTTAACTACACACTGGTTGGTAGTGTTGATGCCACGGTAGAATGTTTGTTGGATCATGGCTTCGGTCATGTTATTGTTCGGACATTCTTTAACCATCATCCGATACCTTTCCCAAATCTCATGAAGCGGTTCATTTGACTCTTGTTTAAAATCAAGGATCTCATATCTCAACGTCGCCATATGTACAGGCGAGAAGAACTTTGCTATGAATTTCTCGACCAACTCATCCCAAGTGGTGATGGAATGATTGGGCAACCTTTCAAGCCAATCCAAAGCCTTACCCCTTAGAGAAAATGGGAAAAGCCTTAGTCTCAATGCGTCCTCAGAAACATTGGTTTGCTTGCTCCCCCAACACGTGTCAACAAAACCTTTGAGATGCTTGTATGCCTTATGGTGTGGAGCTCCGGTGAAGAAACCCTCTGCTCCAAGAGTGTCAGCATGACATTGGTTATTTGAAAGTTTCCCGCCCTAATCCGGGGCGGGACTATTGCACTTGCATAGCCTTCATTGGGCAACACCAGGTGTGCTGCCCTTGGTGGAGCTGGGGGAGCGTTTGGAATATTATCATAAGGCGGCCGGCCTCTCCTTTGTGCTTGAGGCTCGAGTTGAATCTCATCCACATTATCATCATCTACCTCCTCCCCCAATGGCAAATTTCCGGGAGCATCATTGATAAGAGTCATTTGGTACGTAAAAGAAATTCACAAACAAATTAGAAAAATGGAAGGAAAGAAAAACAAAACACACAAATGCTCAGATATATAGCTAAAACTATTTAACTCCCCAGCAACGGCGCCAAAAATTGATCGGGTCCAATCATGCGGTACTATTGAGTAGCGAGGATGGTCGATGCAGTTTTAACCAACAAAGTCGGGATCGAATCCACAGGGAGTTAATTTGTTTGGAGTTAGATTTATATCCGAGTCTAGATGCGGGTTTTGCTCTTAATTACACTTCTATACATGGTCGGTTTTTTTCCTACTTATATTTCTATTCTATAGCATGCAGTATTTGAAACTAAGTATAATGTTTTTGTTGGTTGTTTTCAAAGATTTAAAGGGACTAGGGTAGTGACTTCGCCTAGGTGGATATCTAATGGGTAGAAAGAATCTAGGGCAATCATGTGATTAATTGAGGTCGTAATATAACTATCACACCCGAGTACTCACTCTATACCTCTCGGTAGTTTGAGTAATTTTGCCCAATTTGGATTTCTCAAGTCCAAATGGGTATTCATGCAATACAAGTGATGCCAGTTCAAGTCGGGTATTACTATATCTAGGTTTAACCCGTTAATTGGGGCTATCAATTTCTTGAGTTCACCCCAATTCCTTGTTAGCCTAGTTTTCCTACACTTAATACCACTTTCTCAAGTAGAGACTAAGTCATAAAGGCATGAATCAGTGTTTGAAACCACTATTTCCTTAGTTCTAGCATGAACTAGGTTAAATACTGCTAATCCATACACATTCAAGCCCTAAAATTCAAGACCCATCAAACACGCACACTAGGGTTGGGTCACAACCCTAGCTATGGGTTTAGCTACTCATGGAAATAGCAGAAATCAAAGATAAAATAAAGATAAAATCCATAATACTAGATTAAGATATGAAAAGCTAACGTTAAAAGTTGAATCTAATACAAAATTGCCCAAAACAGTAAATCTAGTCGTCTCACGTACTCAGCAAAACAAAACAAAACCTAAAAATGTGAAAAGGATCTATTTATACTAGGCTAAAATTTTCGGACAAAAATGCCCCTATGGAGATTTCGCGGTCGCGTAATTCTGACCGCGGCTGCACTCTTGCTTTCGCAGTCGCGTAATATTGAGCGCGGTCCGCGTTTCTTTACATCTGAGATTGGGTTGGGACTTGTTTAGAGGATCACGTATTTTTCATCGCGTCCGCGTGGGTGATTTCTCGCGGCCGCGTATTCTTGACGCGGACCGCTTTCTTCGTTTTTTCATAACTTGCAAAGTCTCTGATCCTTAGCACACGCTGTCAGCGGAATTCCAATCGCGACCGCGCCAGTAATTTAGCGGCCGCATCTTTCTGTCGATGTCCGCGCCCATGCCTGTGCCCAAAACCACTTCTCTGAATCTCTACTTCGCGGTCCACGAATTAATAACCGCGTCCACATTGTCACTCTGCACTTTTCTATCGCGGTCCGCGTTCCTCAGCTCTTGTCCTAGTTTTGGTCTTGTTCAAGTTTTGACTCCTCTTTGAGTTGATCATGGCTACTTTGACTCATTGTGAACAATCCCTGCAAGCAAGCATATTATGCTAGTTTTCGGGAATACCTTCACGCATTTTAAGTCCAAAACGCAAGTAAAAAGAGAGCAAATAATGGTTAAAATCCCCACTTATCACTATGCTTTTCCAGCCAAGCCTGAGGCTGAGTCTTTTGATACCGTCATCATAGGTACGGTTTTAGTTTACAGTAGAGATGCTTCAGTTCTATTTGATCCGGGTTCTACTTATTCCTATGTGTCATCCTATTTTGCTTCATATTTTGTTGTGCCTCGTGATTCTTTGAGTGCTCCTGTTTATGTGTCCACACCTGTGGGAGATGCATATATTATAGACCATGTTTATCGTTCGTGTGTGGTTACCATTAGGAGTCTTGAGACTAGTGTAGGCCTCCTACTTCTCGATATGGTAGACTTTGACGTAATTTTGGGTATGGATTGGCTGTCACCTTATCATGCTATATTGGATTGTCACGCCAAGGCGGTGACCTTAGCCTTTGCGGGGTTGCCTCGATTAGAGTGGAGAGGGACTCCTGGCCATTCTACCGGTAGAGTTATCTCTTATATGAAGGTTCGGCGTATGGTTGAGAAGGGGTGTCTAGCTTATTTGGCTTATGTCCACGATTCTAGTGTGGATGTTCCTTCCATGGATTCTGTACCAGTTGTCCGAGAGTTTCCAGAGGTATTTCCTGCAGACCAACCAGGGATGCCTCTCGACAAGGACATCGACTTCTGTATTGACTTCGTTCCGGGCACTCAGCCCAATTCTATTCCGCCATATCGTATGGCCCCGCCAGAGTTGAAAGAATTGAAGGAGCAGTTGCAAGATTTGCTTGATAAGGGCTTCATTAGACCTAGTGTCTCGCCCTGGGGTGCGCCTGTGCTGTTTGTGAAGAGGAAAGATGGGTCGATGAGGATGTGCATAGATTATCAGCAGTTGAACAAAGTCACCATCAAGAACAAGTATCCATTACCGTGGATTGATGATTTGTTTGATCAGCTTCAGGGTGCCAAGATATTTTCAAAGATCGATCTGGAGAGGGCATTTAGGTAGACCCTAAGAAGATTGAGGCAGTTCAGAACTGGCCTAGACCTACTTCAGACATAGAGATCCGGAGTTTCTTGGGTTTGGTGGGTTATTACTATTGGTTTGTGGAGGGGTTCTCATCCATAGTAGCCCCGTTGACCAGGTTGACCCATAAGGGTGTCCCGTTCAGATGGTCAGACGAGTGTGAGACGAGCTTTCAAAAGCTCAAGACTGCTTTGACTACGGGGCCGGTGTAGGTGTCCCACAAGTTCAGGATCTTATTGGGTATATTATGATGCATCTCGTATTGGACTTGGTGTGGTATTGATGCAGGATGGCAAGGTAATTGCATATGCTTCACGGAAGCTAAAGGTTCACGAGAAGAATTACCCCGTTCATGACCTAGATCTGCCAGCCATGGTTCATGCGCTAAAGATTTAGAGGCACTATCTGACGGCGTGTCGTGTGAGGTATTCACAGATCATCAGAGCTTGCAGTATTTGTTCCAGCAGAAGGAGCTCACATTGAGGCAGATGAGCTGGTTGGAGTTATTGAAAGACTATGATATCACCATCTTGTATCATCCCGGGAACGCCAATGAGGTGGCTGATGCTTTGAGTAGAAAGTCAACGAGTATGGGCAGCCTTGCGTACATTCCAATCGGTGAGAGACCGCTTGCATTAGATATTCAGGCCTTGGCCAATCAGTTCGTGAGGTTGGATGTTTCGAAGCCCAGTCGTGTTCTAGCTTGTATAGTCGCTCGGTCTTCTTTGTTTGAGCGTATCAGAGATCGGTAGTATGATGACCCTCATTCGCTTGTCCTTAGTGACACAGTGCGGCACGGTGGTGCCAAGCAAGTTACTGTTGGAGATGATGGAGTTTTGAGGATGCAGGGTCGTGTTTGTGTGCCTAATATGGATGGACTTCGTGAGTTGATTCTTGAGGAGGCCCACAGTTCCCGGTATTCTATTCATTAAGGCGCCGCCAAGATATATCAGGACTTGCGGCAACATTATTGGTGGAGGAGAATGAAGAAAGATATAGTTGCATATGTGTCTCGGTGTCTAAATTGTCAGCAGGTAAAGTGTGAGCATCAGAGACCTAGTGGTTTGCTTCAGAAGTTAGAAATTCCTGAGTGCAAGTGGGAGCGTATCACTATGGATTTCATTGTTGGACTCCCACGGACTCAGAGGAAGTTTGATGCAGTTTGGGTCATTGTGGACAGGCTGATCAAGTCAGCATATTTCATTCATATGGCAGTTACTTATTCTTCAAAGCTGTTGGCAGAGATTTATATCCGCGAGATCGTCCGTCTTCACGGTGTACCCGTGTATATCATTTCTGAGAGAGGTACGCAGTTTACCTTGCATTTCTGGAGGGTAGTACAGTGTGAGTTGGGCACGTGGGTTGAGCTGAGCACACCATTTCATCCTCAGACGGACGAGCAGTCTGAGCGCACTATTTAGATATTAGAGGACATGCTCCGCGCTTGTGTTATAGACTTCAGAGGTTCGTGGGATCAGTTCTTGCCACTTGCGGAGTTTGCCTACGACTACAATTATCAGTCAAGTATTCAGATGGCTCCCTATGAGGCATTATATGGAAGGCGGTGCCTATCGCCAGTTGGATGGTTTGAGCCGGGGGAGGCTCGGTTATTGGGTACAGACTTGGTACAGGATGCCTTAGATAAGGTCAAGATTATCTAGGATCGACTTCGCATAGCTCAGTCCAGGCAGAAGAGTTATGCCGACCGTAGAGTTCGTGATGTTGCATTCATGGCCGGAGAGAGAGTGTTGCTCCGTGTATCACCGATGAAGGGTGCGATGAGGTTCATAAAGAAAGGCAAGTTGAGCCCTAGGTATATCGGGCCTTTTGAGATTCTTGAGAGAGTGGGAGAGGTGGACTACAGGCTCGCTTTGCCACCTGGTTTATCAGCAGTTCATCCGGTGTTCCATGTGTCCATGCTCCGGAAGTATCACGGTGATCCATCCCATGTGTTAGATTTCAGCACTGTCCAATTGGACAAGGATTTAACTTATGAGGAGGAGTCAGTGGCTATTCTAGCCTAGCAGGTTCGCCAATCGAAATCGAAGAGTTATTCTTCAGTTCGAGTGTAGAGGAGAGGTCATCCCGTTGAGGCATCTACCTGGGAGTCCAAGTCGGACATGCGGAGTAGATATCCCCACCTTTTTACCTGTCATGTACTTTTCTATGTCCTTTCGAGGATGAACGGTTGTTTTAGAGGTGGAAAATGTGATGACCTGAAAGGTCATCACATGTTTTAGAACCCAATTCTGCGCTTTTAAGCTTTAAACACCTCATTTTCTCCCTCCTCGATTTGCGTGCGCAGTCTGGGCATGTTTTCGGAAAGCTTTTATGTTAAAAACTGATAAAGATAAGAATTTTGCCTAAAAATTTCATTTGAGTTGACTTCGGTCAACATTTTGAGTAAACGGACGCAGATTTGTATTTTGACAGTCCTAGTGGGTCCGTATCGCGATTTGTGACTTGGGCGTATGCCCGGAATCGAATTCGGAAGTCCCTAGCCCGAGTTATCAGACTTTTTCGAAATTTGAAAGTTAAAGGCTAAATGCATTTGAAATGTTTGACCAATGTTTGACATTTTGGATATCGGGTCTGTATTTTGGTTCCGAAACCCTGTATAGGTCCAATACCATATTTATGACTTGTATGTGAAATTTGGTGAGAAACGGAGTTGGTTCGAAGTGATTCGGATTTCCCGGTTGTGAAAATAGAAGTTTGAAAGTTTTTTTGAAAATTTCATTTGATTTGGTGTTCAATTCGAAGTTCTAGGTGTTATTTTTTGCGATTTGATCGCGCGAGCAAGTTCGTATGATATTTTTAGACTTGTGTGCATAGTTGGTTTAGAGCCTCGTGGGCTCGGGTGAGTTTCATATAAGCTACGGAGTGAAAATTGGACTTAGAGCATTGCTGGTTCTACAATTTTTGTAACTAGTGTCTGATCTCGCATTTGCGAGATCAATGTTCGCATTTGCGAACATTCCCCAAGCTGATAGGCTCGCACTTGCGAGAAAATTCTTCGCATTTGCGAAGAATACCTGGGCCAGCCTTAATTCGCATTTGCGATCTAGAAGTCGCATTTGCAGGGAGCCAGTGATCGCATTTGCAGACAAGTCTTCGCATTTGCGAAGGGGTGCTGGGTCAGGCAGTGGTCGCAATTGGTCAGAGTTCGCATTTGCGAATTATTCTTCGCATTTGCGGACGAAGCAGAGGTGTGATGGTCTACGCATTTGCGATTGACTCTTCGCATTTGCGGGGTTCGCATTTGCGAACCCCAGATTGCAAATGCGACATCTGCACCTGATCAAATATGACTTAGACGGGATTTTTGCTTCATTCTTACAATTTTCAAACTCAAGAACCCTAGAGACAATTTTCCAAAGAACTTTTCTTCCCAAAATTATTGGTAAGTGATTCTAAACTAGTTTCTTTCAATCTTCCACTACATTTCCTTAGATTTCAACCAAAAATCTTGTCTTTTCATGGTGGAAATTAGGGATTTTAGGTAGAATTAGGGATTTTTGTAAATTGGGGATTTAGACCTCAAATTGAGGTCGGATTCCAAAACAAATTACATAATCGGACTTGAGGGTGAATGGGTAATCAGGTTTTGGTCCGAATTTCGGGTTTGGACCAAGCGGGCCCGGGTGTTGAGTTTTTCAATAATGACCTAAATTGAATTCTTTGCAATCGTGGGTAGTTCCTAAGGCTTAATTTGAATCGTTTGGTTTGTAATTTGCTAGATTCTATTGGTTCGGAGGCTTGTTTGAAAGGAAAGCCGTGATTGAGATTTGAGTTTGGTCGTTGGGGTGAGGTAAGTGTCATGGTTAACCTTGGCTTGAGGGAATATGACTTGTTTGTCTATTTTCTACATGTTTAGATGTTGGGTACAACGTATATGTAAGGTGACGAGTACTTATATGTTGTTGTCGAGTTAAAGCATCTGGGTGGGACTTGGTTTCTTGTAATTATTACCTTCTTTGATCATGTTATCCATGTTTAGACTAGTATTATTAAATTGATCATTCTTATCATGTTTACGCATCTTTTGGTGATATTTGAGTATTGATTCAAAAGTTGAGGTTGGTATTGTGGAACCAAATGTTGAAGAAAAGCTTGTTCTTGTTATTTTATCTCCCTGTTGTTATTTGTTCTGTCACGCCCCGAACCTGGGCCTGGACGTAACACGGCACTCGGTGCCTGACTACATGTGACCGAGCGAACCAACTGGCTGGCTAAATCAACATGTGATATCATAACATACTGAATACGGAATATAAACTAACACATGCTGATATACTGAAAGTCTGGATGATATAAATCAAAGTGCGGAAATACTAATACAATTTTGGAACATATTTGTAGCCAACATGGCTTAACACGAAAAGTCCGAGACTCTGTCTAACTGTTACTCTAGTCTATGAAGCCTCTATTGAAGTACTGAAAACACTGTATATCTGTAAACACTGAAAGACTGTAAAGTAATGATAATGCCCCGAAAGAACTGGGCATCACCAAATAGCTGGTACGAGAATCCTAGCACTCTGGATCGCCAACCTGTAAATCATTACCTGCATCGTGAGATGCAGGCCCCGGGCAAAAGGGACGTCAGTACATTTGAATTGTACTGGTATGTAAAGAAACTAAAAGAAAGAATTATAAATGCTGAAACTGAAACTAAGCTGGTAACTGAGAATTGATAATTGATAACTGAAATGTTAACTATTGAAACTGAAACTGAAGTGATAACTGAAAATATAACTAATAACTGATAACTGAACTGATAGCTGAAAAGATAACTGATAACTGATAACTCAACTGATAGCTGAAAAGATAACTGATAACTGATAACTGAAAAGATAACTGATAATTGATAACTGATAACTGAACTGAATAAAGGAAGTAAGGATACGAATACTCCCTCTTCTGAATGATGAACAACCTGTTTATCTAATTATCAAACTGCGGCCTCAGGCCCAACATATATGTGTGTGTATATATATATATATATATATATATATATATATATATATATATATATATATATATATATATATCTATGTGTGTGTGCACAAACTGCGGCCTCGAGCCCAAGTATACGTATACATAACTGCGACCTCAGGTCCAAAATGCATAAAGCATAAACTGCAGCCTCAGGCCCAAATATGCATAAAGCATTAGTTGTTGCCTCAGGCCCAAATATAGGTGTTCAACATTCAGGGATTTAAAATCAGGAACTGAGAATCGTACTGCAATACATAATACTGGAATACTGTACAGGACTAGAATGAGACATGTATTCTTGAACTGGTTATGAACACTGAACTTCAAATGTTTATGTCATGCTGAGTAAGCTATACTGAGACTTAGGGACATCAAGCCCAAGTCTATATTGAATACGAACTGAGCTTACAGCGTTCAAAATGAAAGTCATGAACGAGTTATGAAACTAGAGAACAGAAGTTCTACAACTATTCAAGGGACTAGGCCTCAACTATATTTCTGAGGCAATTGATACGTCATAAAAGAAGCGTAATGTAGGGAGAATCATTAACATTCCCAAACATAGAGAGTTAGCCTCACATACCTTAACTTCCTTCTCTTGAGAATAATACAACATTCGCCAACCCTTTCAACTTTAATCTATATCAATACAATTCAAAGGGATTCCAATTTAGCAACAATATCCATGTTTTGGTCAATTAGGCATCTTATCAAACACTTGGTGAGTATAAAGCTTCATAATCCCTATTAATGGTGTTTCTACACCCAATAACCAATTATCTTGCTCTTGGATAAATTCTAATGTCTCAAATGGTTATAATCAATATTATTCTTCATCACCCATAAGGTAAACAACACCCTTAACCAATAAAGTTCCATTCAATAAACATCTTTCAATCTCTATAATAATTGTGTATTTATATTAGGAACTTATGGCTTTTAATCACCACCCCAAGAGTCCCAATACTTAATTCACACTTATATACCCATAATAAATTCATACATGTAAGTCTAAGGGTGTAGGATTACCTTTTGGAAGAAATCTTGCAAAACCCTCCTTTGAGTTCTTGAAGGAATTTCTTGAAGATCTATGTGTTTTATGAGTAGATTTCATCAATACTAGTGTAAGAATGATGGAATTTCACACCAAGTTAATGGAGTTTGCTTACCTTGAAGATGGGAGGGGTTGGAGGTCTTGAGAGGGTGGGAGAAGACCCCAAAATTCATCCAAAAGAAATAGGGAAAAATGAACCCTAAAATTGGCTTAAAAGAGCTGGGACCGGGGCGCGTCTACTCTAGCGAAGTGTCCTCGCTTCGCTGTCCATTGCATTCAAGGGAAGACAAAAACCCGCGTCTACTTTGGCGAAGCGAGCTCGCTTCGCTGTCCGCCAAAATAACTGGGTGGTATGTCTTTAGTAATTTGGTCATAACTTCTTGTAGGAATGTCCAAATGACGAACGGTTTGAAGCGTTAGAAACTAAACTCAAAGATCTTTCATTTGATAGGTTTTGAATCACATAATACCTTATATAAATGTAGATATGCTCGTCCAAAGTATAGTCTTGTGCGTGCTCATTTAGAATTTTAGTCTATCATGTAATTTTCCAACTTGGCTTAGACTTAGGTCTTTCCTTGGACCCCAAATNTGAAACACCCTGGATAATGAGAAGGCTTTGGAGATCTGGACCCCGTTGTTGGTTAAATACATATTATTGGACATTAAATTGAATTAGGCCGCTTGGATCTAGCTGTTAGTTTTTGATGTATTTCTATTATTTCAGTTGATTCATTGGGTTTTAATAACTTGTATAGAACTCGGGGAATCTAGTAAAAGGGTGTGGGAGGGGTTTTACTTTCTTGCATCAATAAAGGGTAGATATCATGACTTTAGGACTTTAATTTTTTTCACTAGAAATACTGCACATAAGATGGTTCGATGTTTCTGATTCAAGTCACCTAGATACCATGCCTATAGGGTTTAACGTTTAATTATGATATAAGTCATCTAGAAATCCTGCCCATAGGACCTTAACGTTCATGTAATCAGTGCATATAGAAATCATGCCTACAGGGAATGCATATGCATTAGGCAAACTGTAGGGTAAGTAAATAATTACCTCTTCTTAACAAACCTTTTTTAATCAGATATAGATATCATAGGATTCCGCATCAAGTTCGTCCGATTCTTCTTAAGCAATAACAATCTGTTAACTGGTCTCTATTGTCTTAATGTTTTCAGCCTCAATCTTTTGACAAAAACTCTTTTGAATCAGTATATATTTGAGTTCTTCAAATCAGCACCTCTTCTAAAATGGTTTCTTTCTAAAATTCTGCCTAAACATTTTCCAACTAAGTTTTGGTCTTCCTGAAATTGTCTTTAAAACAGTTCAGCAGTTTACTCTTTCCTTAAGTATTTCTGACTCTGGAACTCCTTTTAAGGTTTATACTCATGATTCTCTTAAAACTTATTTCTAAACTGACTGCAGTCTTTACTTTCCGGCATTAGACTCCTTTTCTAGAACCAGTACTTTCTAAATCACTCGCTTAAAATACCTTAAGTTCTGACAATTGGATCCAAGTTGCCTAATGTGGGCTTCCTGTCTAAACGTATGTATCGAACCAGTCCGTTCGCTGCTTAATTTTTAATTTTAAAGACCAAACCAGTATGTGTAAAGGCATGCTATACTAGATGTTATCTGATTTACGGGGTTTATGTGAGCCTTACCTGTTTGTATGTTCATTCCCCCTGCTTGTTACTTGTTTTTGAATGTCGATTAGAATTTTTGTCCTTTAAACTCCATAAAGGCCCCCATCCCTTTCTTCCCCTTTTAGGATTAGAAGTCCTAATGCCCCGGGACTGATAGCTTGGGACGGGTAATAGCATGCAATAGGCAAACGATACCATTCCGCGCTCCAATACCTTAATGGGGTGGGAAAGGGTAGACATGGAGATGATGATTACACGATAACACTATGCGTACAATTGAGTACCAGTGTTGTGCGAATGATCCATGTAATATATAAACCTAGGACCCTCCTCCCTCTTTATTAGTTTACCAATTTTCTGAATCTTAAAAAAAAAAACTGTTGCACTTTCGACTTCTGTTTTTCACATAATTTTCAGATTGTTCGCACTAAGTACTTCACTTCTTCCTACTCTCACTTTTCACTAAACTGCTCCTTCCCTAAAATTTAGCACTTTTTTTTAACCTTTTGTGCTCCTTATTTGTAATAATTTTCTCGTATTTGCAATGCTTGCTTGTTTACTTGTTTGTTTGCATTCAAAGTCACAATTGTAGCATGGCCGGAAACCACACTAGTGGATCTTGAAGGGTGCCTAACACCTTCCCCTCGAGATAATTTCTAGCCCTTACCCAAACTCTGGTCATCATCTCAAATTCTTCCTTAAAGTGTCCTAATGCACTATGATCATTAGGTGGCGACTCTTCAAACTCCAAAAACCCAATTCTCGCAAGGGAATAGAGTTGTCCTCCCGAATGTCGTGAACCCGATTCCGCGAGAAAAAAGGGGGCGTCGACACTTACCTTGAAGATGGGAGGGGTTGGAGGTCTTGAGAGGGTGGGAGAAGACCCCAAAATTCATCCAAAAGAAATAGGGAAAAATGAACCCTAAAATTGGCTTAAAAGAGCTTGGACTGGGCCGCGTCTACTCTAACGAAGTGTCCCCGCTTCACTGTCCATTGCATTCAAGGGAAGACAAAAATCTGCGTCTACTTTGGCGAAGCGAGCTCGCTTCGCTGTCCGCCAAAATAACTGGGTGGTATGTCTTTAGTAATTTGGTCATAACTTCTTGTAGGAATGTCCAAATGACGAACGGTTTGAAGCGTTAGTAACTAAACTCAAAGATCTTTCATTTGATAGGTTTCTAATCACATCATACCTTATATAAATGTAGATATGCTCGTCCAAATTATAGTCTTGTGCGTGCTCATTTAGAATTTTAGTCTATCATGTAATTTTCCAACTTGGCTTAGACTTAGGTCTTTCCTTGGACTCCAAATCACTTATGATATGCCTCGTACGCTTATTATCATAACCAATTGATAACCATCACATTAATACTCATTTAGTGCATCCACAACTGATTCAAATTTACGGGGTGTTACATTATCTCCCCTTGGGATCATTCGTCCTCGAATGATTGTCCTGGCTGCATCTTCGGCTAACTCCGGACCTTAAATGGGTCTGGTGGGAACATGAACTTTCATTAACACTTGCATACTAAACTGAATAAATACATGATTGCTGAACTGTTGAGATACTGAACTGAATGACTACTGAATTGACTGAATATTGGTCTGTCATGGATACGTGAATACTGAACTAACATGGGTAAATGAATATTGAACTGGCACGAATATTTGAGTAATCTGAGTACTAAGATGGCATGAATGTCTAAGTATTGCACTAACATGAGTAGCTGAGTATTGAGCTGACATGAGTATCTGAGTACTAAACTGACATGAGTATCTGAGTACTGGACTGACATGAGTATCTGAATATTGGACTGACATGAGTATTTGAGTACTGAAAACTTTGAACGTTATAACATGACATATGAAATACTGACTGTACCATCACTAATTATGGTGGCAACTCCAACTCATAATCTAATTGATCGATCCTTCACAAGAATCTATATGGCCCAATATAGCAGGGACTATGCTTCCCCTTCTTCCCAAATCTCATAACGCTTTTCACAAGCGACACTTTCAGAAATACCCAATCATCAACTTGAAACTCTAGGTCTCTATGCCGCACATCCGAATAGGATTTTTGGCGGCTTTGAGTTGTCTTCAAATGCTCTTGAATCCACTTAACTTTCTCTATAGCCTGATAGACCAAATTTAGTCCCATCACTCCCTTTCACCAACTTTAGACCAACCAATTGGTGATCTGCACCTTCGGCCATAAAAATTATGCTTTCAAACTGAGCAAGATAATCCTATTATAAGGTCCATATTTACCATCTTCACTAAAGGATGTGTGTGTTCTGAGATAAACACTTGGTTTTCTGCTGCTCGACTTTCACTTGCTGATAATTCAGACACTTGGCCACAAAGTATGCAACCTTCTTTTTCATGTCGTCCCACCAATAAGTCTCCTGGAGATTATGATACATGTTTGGGGAACCTGGGTGGATAGAATACCTGGACATATGGACTTCTATCATCTTCCTCCCTTGCTAAGTCCATCTATGGTTAGAACACACAATCTATCCTGGTACGTCAAAGTACCATCATCTCCCCCTTGTTCAAAAGCCNAGGGAAAAATGAACCCTAAAATTGGCTTAAAAGAGCTGGGACCGGGGCGCGTCTACTCTAGCGAAGTGTCCTCGCTTCGCTGTCCATTGCATTCAAGGGAAGACAAAAACCCGCGTCTACTTTGGCGAAGCGAGCTCGCTTCGCTGTCCGCCAAAATAACTGGGTGGTATGTCTTTAGTAATTTGGTCATAACTTCTTGTAGGAATGTCCAAATGACGAACGGTTTGAAGCGTTAGAAACTAAACTCAAAGATCTTTCATTTGATAGGTTTTGAATCACATAATACCTTATATAAATGTAGATATGCTCGTCCAAAGTATAGTCTTGTGCGTGCTCATTTAGAATTTTAGTCTATCATGTAATTTTCCAACTTGGCTTAGACTTAGGTCTTTCCTTGGACCCCAAATCACTTATGATATGCCTCGTATGCTTATTATAATAACCAATTGATAACCATCATATTAATACTCATTTAGTGCATCCACAATTGATTTAAATTTACGGGGTGTTACATGTTCATTGGCTTATGGTAAGGGAGAGTGTTAATGCACGAAGGGTGATGTCGTGCCATAATGTGAGTTTTAATGCACGAAGGGTGATGCTGTGGCATGTTATGAGGGTAAAAGCACGAAGGGTGATGTCGTGCCATTTCTATTGATTTATATGGTGAGGTTGGGAGTAAAAGCACGAAGGGTGGTGTCGTGCCGTTTCTATTGATTTATATGGTGAGTTTGGGAGTAAAAGCACGAAGGGTGGTGTCGTGCATTCTTCTTTACTGTGTTTAATATTTTTCATTGGTTCAAGGTATTTTGGATGTTCAAGTTATCATTGGTGTTGTGATTCTCTATCTTGTTTCCCCCCTCAGTATGTTCCCCCCTCGATATTACTTGTCCAGTTTCTATTTGTTGTTATTTTGGTACATATACTGTTAAACTGCACAGGTTTATTATGTGGGTGTCTTGTCTTAGTCTCGTTAATACTTTGCCGAGGTTAGGCTCGACATTTACCAGTACATGGGGTCGGTTGTACTGATACTACACTCTGCACTTCTTGTGCAGATTTTGGTACCGGCCCTAGCTGATCGCGAAGCTAGCAGCTGGATTGCTTGACGGGAGACCTAAGGTAGATTTACTGGCATCCGCAGACCCTAGAGTCTCCTCCTAGTCTTATTATTTTACTGTTTCTTTCCCTTCAGAACAGTGTATTTTCTTTCAGACTCTGCTTGTAGTAAATCATAGAAGCTCGTGAGTTGTGACCAGATCCTAAATGTAACAGATATTATGGTTTTATGTTATTCCGCAAATCAGTTTTAGCTTCTGTTTAACTTAATTGTTCTTTTTATTGAAATTGGCTAAAGTTGGCATTAAGAATTCTCTAACGTTGGCTTGCCTAGCAAGTGAAATGTTAGGCGCCATCACGGTCCCGACGGTGGGATTCCGGGTCGTGACACCACTGATGATGCTGTTCGAGGTCCATATTTCAAACCAGAGCAATATAATTAGATCCTCAAGCTACTGATCAAGGATAGTGTGGGTGAGACTTCAGCTAATATAGCAGGTAACGTCAAAGCATTTCTGGTAAATTCAAATAAAACGGAATGGATGATTGACTCCGGAGCTACAAATCATATGGTTTCTGATATGACTATGTTGGATAACAAACTTGAAGTAGAAATTCTGACAGGGGAAAGGTTCATTTACCTAATGCAAGAACAACTAACATATCACACGTTGGTACTTGTAGAATACTCGACAAGGAAGTTGTAGATAATGTCTTATACATACCAAATTTTAACTACAACCTGCTATCCATATGTAAAGTCACAAAATCTCTATGTTTCTCATTATGTTTCTTTCCACATTTTTGTACATTCCAATACCTTTATATTGGGAAGGTCAAGGGGATTGGTAGAGAAAGAGATGAACTCTACTGGCTCTCACAAACACCTGCTGAGAAGGATGACATTAGATCTAAAGTGATGAATGCAGCAAAACAAAAAATAGACATTGAGCTTTGGCATAAGAGACTAGGCCATGCCTCAGTCAAAACAATAAAGCAGCTGTTGTGCTTGCCCCAAGAAGAGTGTAAAAATGTAGTTGACAAATGCATGATTCGTCCTCTAGCAAGGCATACTAGGTTACCTTTCAATATCAGTAATAGTAGAACTACTGAATCCTTTAATCTGTTGCATATTGATGTATGGGGGCCCTACCATGTACAAACTTTCAATAGAAATAAACTCTTCTTGACAATTGTTGATGACCATTCTAGAATGACTTGGTTTTATCTGCTGAAACACAAGAGTGATGTTATTGTGGCACTGAAAAATTTTCTTAGAATGGTTCATACTCAATTTGGTAAGAATGTCAAAGTAATAAGGTCTGATAATGGCACATAATTTTGTCAATTCAGATTGTTCTCAATTATTTCAATCTTTGGGAATTATACATCAAAGGTCTTGTGTTTATACTCCTCAGCAAAATGAAGTAGCTGAGAGAAAACATAGACACATTCTAGAAGTGGGAAGAGCTGTATGGTTTCAAGGAGGAATTTCTTTGAAGTTTTGAGGTCATTGTGTGTTAGCAGCAGTGTACCTTATCAGCATAATGCCTTTTGTAGCCCTGCAAGGAAGGACACCTTATGAGATGTTTCATCACAAAAGGCCTAGCTCGGACCACTTAAGAATAATTGGGTGCCTATGTTTTGCAAAGAGGCCAAATGTTTCATGATAAGTTTGAAGCCAGAGCCATTGCATCATTCATGATGGGATAGTCAGAAGTAACCAAAGGATATATTTTGTTTGACCTAACTAATCATGTCTTCTTTCTGAACAAGGATGTAAGCTTTAGGGAAACTATGTTTCCTTTTAAGCATCAAAAGGATAACCAGTGTCCTTTATTTTCTCAAAATGGATTAGATTCTTCTCATCCTCCTGATTTGGCATCTTATGATGCTGAAATAGAAGACATTCCTTCAGCACACACTGATGTAACAGTTCCACCAAATGCAGCAAGTGGTCCCACATAAGCTATTGCTATTCAACCTATATGAGTTTGATCCACAGCATGATGTGAGTCCAAATAGTTCAATTCCCTCAATCCCTACTGACTCAGAACCTTTGAGAAGATCAACTAGGGACAACAAGACTCCTAGTTAGATGACTGATTATGTGATAGCTAATGCCAACTGTGATCATGCATTGCCTTATCCTATGCACCATTCAATCAGTTATGCTAATGTGAAGCCCTATTACCAATAGTTCCTAGCTTCTTTCACCTCTATTATGGAACCTAAGAATTTTCAGGAGGCTTGCAAGGATCCACTTTGGGTAGAAGCAATGAAAGCAGAAAGTCAGGCTCTAAAAGATAACAGAACATGGAAGTTGGTTACTCTACCACCAGGGAAGATGCCCATCGGATGTAAATGGGTGTTCAAAATCATGTACAAGGCAAATGGCTCAATAGAGAGATGTAAGGCAAGGCTTGTTGCTAAATGATATAATCAACAAGAGGGTATTGATTACAACGAAATATTCTCTCCGATTGTGAAGATTGTGCCTGTGAGATCTGTGCTTTCAATTGCTGCAACAGAAGGATGACATGTACATTAGATGGATGTATACAATGCCTATCTTCAAGGTGATCTACCAAATGAAGTTTACATGCAATTGCTAGAGGGTTTTGCAAGCTAGGGGGAGAATACAGTTTGTAGGCTTGTCAAATACCTTTATGGATTAAAACAAGCAAGTCGACAATGGAATGTAAAATTAACAGAAGCCTTACAAGCACAAGGATTTATACAAAGCAGTCTAGATTACTCTTTATTCACACAGAAGCAGAGAAGCAATATTGTGATTATTTTAGTATATGTTGACGACATGTAGATCACCAGAAACAACCTCAAGATCATAGAAGCAACTAAGAAGAACCCGCATGCAGCTTTCAAAATAAAAGATCTTGGAGAGTTAAGGTACTTTCTGGGAATTGAGTTTAGCAGGTCGAGGAGAGGAATCTTAATGAATCAACGAAAGTATGCATTGGAACTCATTGGAGATTTAGGACTAAGTGTATCCAAGCCATCCTACACTCCACTGGAATACAATAAAGAACTCAAGGATAAAAGGATGGATGAAGTTATAGGAGCTGAAGGTGATGATCCCTTAGAAGACAAGGGAAAATATCAGAGACTCATTGGTAAATTGCAATATCTAACGCTAACTAGATTAGATATAGCATTTGCAGTCCAAACATTGAGCCAGTTCATGAAACAACCTAAAAGAAGTCATTGGGAAGTTGCTCTAAGGATAGTGAGATACATAAAAAAGATCCGCATTTTGATGAGTAGTGAGAAAAGCAATATGCTAACAACCTATTGTGATGCAAACTTGGCATCATGTCCCAACACAAGGAAGTTAGTGACTGGATTTCTCATTAAGCATGGAAATTCACTCATATCATGGAAGTCAAAGAAGCAAAATACAATCTCTAAAAGTTCAGCTGAAGCAGAGTATAGAAGCATAGCCTGGACAGTTGCTGAACTAGTTTGGTCGGCAGGATTATTCAAGGAACTTGGAACATAGGTGAAACTGCCAATCAACCTATTCTACGATAGCAAGGCAGCACTACAAATTGCAGCTAATCCAGTATATCATGAAAGAACTAAGCATATATAAATAGATTGTCACTTTATAAGGGAGAAGATTCAACAAGGATTGATCAAAACACAACATGTGAATTCTAAGAATCAGCAGGCAGGCATTTTAACCAAAGCACTTCTAAGATCACAGCATGAGTACCTATTATCCAAGCTGGGAGTGCTCAATATTTTCACACTTACCAGCTTGAGGGAGAGTGTTCAGAATGGGATTACTTGAAGTTAAATGAGCTAGAGTTGAGTCTTAACTAGAGTTAGTGTAGATTAGTCATTAGTTAATTATGGTTGGGTTAATTGGTCGGTTAGAAGCAGCTATACTGTATATATACTGTAGCTATCTTATTTAATAGAATGTGAGCTCATTATTTTTATTTCATTATTTCTGTAACTCCACTGTCTTCACCGATTTTCTCTCTCAAAACTTCATTAGAATAAACCTAGGGCTCAATCCATGGAAACTAATAAGTATGTTCTTGAGAGTTGAGATGAACAAAAACAATAAGGCATGTAAGATACATATCTGTGAGCACGTGATTTTTGCCGCGCTCAAATCACTCCTATAGAATTCATTAAAATTAGAATTTTTAGGAATTAATTGCGTGATTTTGTGTTTTGTTTGTATTTTGTGTGCATTTTTAGTTGTCATAAAAAATGAAAAGAAAAATTACAAAATAGTATACTTTCATTTAGGACCCAATTCCAGATTTTTAGATTAATTAACATCATTGAAAATAGGAGAAAATAATTAAAAATAGTCCTTTATATTGTTTTACTTGCAAATTTTGATTTTTTCTTAAACTAGGATTTGTTTAATTTTTGAGAATTAATTAGTCTCATTTTAGAATTAAATCAGGTTTTGGCATCTGAAATACTCCCCCCAAAAAGTTTCTGCAAGTTTGGGAGCTCTGAAAATTCGAATTTCAAATTCCAAAAGCCAAATCTAAAATTTAGAGTTAGAAAGTTCTTTTAGATCTTAAATCTTGAGAAAACCCAAAAAAATACTGTTTTATTACAGTTTTTTCCTCCGATTAGTGTTAAACTCCAGTTATTAGCTTGAATTTCTAGCTTAAACGAGATGAAAATGGCTTGAAATACATGTGTTGTTGCTGAAGCTTCAGAAGTGTCCTGGGTGCAAATTTGAGTCTCTTTTGGTTCAATCAAGTTTATTTTGGTCATCTATTGGGTGCTGTAATTCTGTAGTTCACTCCTGAGTTTTGTGAAGTTGTGTTGGTTCTAAAATTGTCCCTGTTGCTGTTGTTTAACCTTGCTGATTGATCACTACCGCTGCTGACTCTATCTCCTTCTTTTGTGTTTAAATTTCCAGGTACATGTCCTGACTTTGAAGCAATGTGAATGTCCAGTTGAAAGATGAAATAAAACTTGCTGCCTGATTTTATTATAAATTTTGTTGTGATTTGTTAATGTTCTTATTGTAAATAGATTTGAACTGTTAGGCCTGTTAATAGACTGTACTGGACTGTTCTAATTGGACTATATAAATTGTTGTCTTAGTTTTGTATTAATGTAGCTAGGTAGTATAATGCTAGTATAATTCGAGTGCATTTAGAGTTTAATGCCTTGTTAATAGACATTGAATCATAGTTATGTTAAAACCGTGTTGGACTGTATAAGACTCAGCTGGTTTTAGTTGTTTAAACAAGGTCTGTGATATATCTGGTGTTTAAATGGACAATGAACTAGGGAATGGGTGTCTTTTAATTGTTTATCTCTGCTTGAAGTTCAATTAGGAGGTATAGTTAAGTGCAGAAACGGTTGGAATTATCAATGTCACTATGTTTTGGCATATATAATGCACTTACTGCCAAACAAACATAATCTGGATTTCAGATATAACTTAAAGGCTCCTCCTGAATATAACAAGTCATACGCTACCACCACTGTGTTTCGATGGCTGTTTTTATTTGCTAATTTTGTCCATTCACTTGTTAGTGATCTTACATGTTAAATCACCATTAGTTGGCACTAGATGTCGCAATAATAATTGGACCCTGATTTACAGTATGTGCACACCAACATTATTGTTTAGTTCTGCCCTAATTCATGTTATTGGGCCAAAACTGGGCCCAATGTTTGGCCCAGCTACTCAATAGGAAACCAAGTGCATTTGTTTTCAGATCGGGCTGGATGTTAATAAGGCCCAAATCGCAGGGCGGTTTCATATTAACCGAAATTGGGCTAATTGTTGAAGCCCGAAAATGCTGAAGGTTGGTATTTATATTAAGATTACGGGATTAAATTTATAACATAGGTTTTGGGCCTCCTAGTTAAGTAGCATGCTTGAGTTAAGAGGTCTGCCTCTTGTTCAAGTGTGGACTTGAACTTGAGGCCCAAATTCCTTGATCACTTTAAATAATAGCAATTGATAATATTAATTAATTAGGGCCCTTTAGAGACAAATTCAATAGAAAATTATAGTTTGCTCTAGGACGGCCTTTAAATAATTAAATGAGGTGAGCCACGCCAAATAAAACCCATAAATTGCGTGGCCCTCTTTAAATGTTTATAATAAAATACTTAGAATTCGGGATGTGCCGTTTGGCGAATTTTTACGACCTCCCGCGAAGTTAATAACACGCTAGTCGCTTTAGGCGCGCTTTTTAATAATCTTACCTTCCTAAACACAGGTGTGCATTTCATGCGACCCAAATCCAAATCCCAAAACGTTGAATAAAATGTGTCGAAGATCCGGGTGCATTTCATGTGACGTGATCTGAAAACATATTTTAAACGACGTTCAATTTCCTAAAACTTTATTATTAATCAAAAGCGGTAAAAAATTCTAAAACTGCACTATAGGATGACATGTATTAAACTCAGATTTTCAGCCAAGTATAATAGTTTAAGCGACCGTGCTAGAACCACGGGATCCGGGGGTGCCTAACACCTTCCCTCGGGTCAACAGAATTCCTTATTCAGAATTTTTGGTTCGCAGACTCCATTCGGGAAGTCGAAATTTCCTCGATTTGGGATTCAAGATAAACCGGTGACTTGGGACACCAAAAGCCAAACCTATCCCAAGTGGCGACTCTAAAATAAATAAATAATCCCATTTCGAATAATGTCACTTAAAATGGAAAAACTCCCTTATACACTATCTTTTGGGTTAGGTGTAAAAAGGGAGGTGTGATAGCTCTGGCTACTCTGCTGGGGACGCGAACCCAGAATTTCGGTTCAGGGTTCAAGAATTCGAGCTTAGAATAACTGTTATATTTGGTTTATCTGATTTTCCTACATGTTTCATGCTAAATGTGCTAAATGCTTTACCGCTTTGATATTTGGTGAATTGTATATATAAACTGCTACTAAACCCTTCCTCTCTCTGAGTCTTCTACATCATGGAGAAGGGTGCACTTCGTGTGACTTCTCTTCTGTTTAGAGTCTTATCCCATTTAGAACGAGGTTCGGATAAGTTGCTAAGCCGGCGGAGCTTCTGTATCCCCGGTACGCTGCCTCCCCCCCGACTCGAGTTGTCCGCTCGGGTAAGCCAGATCTAGACCAATAAACCTAGGGCTTAAACCTAGAAGAACAAAACCTCATGCCGGATCCCTAGTAGGAACGTTTGTTTGCATCATGTGCATTTGATTTAGGGGACTCAACACAGGGGTTGGGTCCGTCTAGGACAGGTGACCTGAAAAGAAATGACCATCCTGATGCATCTTACGTGCTACTTGCGCATTTATTTGCTCGGCTTCGCATGTTGACCGGCTTGTATATAATGAGAGAAAATTGAGAAAAATAGCAGTGTTAGGACTAAGCGAGGGTAACCACTTGTTTTGAAAAACCAATGCCCAAATAGTACCGAAATGCTGCCGGGTTTTTTGAAAAAAAAAATGAAAAAGGAAATATTTGAAAGCAAAAAAAAAAAAAGAAAAGATTGTGTTCAAAAAAAAATATATATTAGGTTTGAAAAATCTGACCGAATTATGCGGGTCTGATTCTCACCGGATGTGAGATACGTAGGCAAACCTCATCGGTTCCGACCCCAATTTTCCAAAAATCCAAAAATATTTTCTTTCATGTAACGACCCGACCGGTCGTTTTGAGTTCTAGCGCTCCGTTCAGCAGTTGGAGGCCTTGAACAACTCCATTGCAGGTATTACAACTTGTACGCATGGTCGGAATTTAGTTTCGGGAAGTTCGGAGTTGATTTGGGAAGAGAATTCTCATTTCGGAAGCTTAAAGTTGAAAGAATGATCTAGGGTTGGAATTTTGAGTAAACGACCTCGGAATCAGGATCTGAAGGTTCCAACAGGTTTGTATGATGATTTCGGACTTGGGCGTATGCGAGTTTTGGATAACCCGGGAGCGTTTTGGCGTCTATTGTGGAAGTTAGCATTTTGGAAGAAATTTCTTAAGTTTGGCTTGAAGTGCATTTCGGTGTTATCAATGGCCGTTTGGAATTCCGAGACTGGGAGTAGCTCCGTATGGTGATTCTGGAGTTGGGAGCGCGATCGGAAGTGAATTCGGAGGTCCGTGGACCATTTTGGAGCCATTTGGCTAAAGATAGAAATTTGGAGGTTTTCGAAGAGTTTGACCGGGGGGTTGACTTTTTGATATCAGGGTCGGAATCAAATTCCGAAAGTTGGAGTAGGTCCGTAATGTCAAATATGATTTGCGTGCAAAATTTGAGGTCAATCGGGCGTGATTTGATAGGTTTAAACATCAGAAATAGAAGTTGGAAAGTTCAAAGTTCATAAAGCTTGGATCGGGGTGTAATTCATGGTTTTAGCATTGTTTGATGTGGTTCGAGGCCTCGAGCAAGTCCGTATTGTGTTTTTGGATTGGTCGGCATGTTTTGTTGGGGTCCTAGGGGCCTCGGGTGAATTCCGGGTGGTTAACGGATCAAAAACTGATTTTGAAGAAGTGCTGAAGCACCTGGTATCTGGTATTTCCGCTTCTGCGGAAATGGGACCACAGAAGCGGCCCCGCAGAAGCGGAGAAGAGGACGCAGAAGCGAAAAGGTGGGCATGAGGAGGAGCCGCATAAGCGGCATATATTCCACATAAGCAGAAAGGGGGTCAGGCCCAGGTGGGCGCAGAAGCGACTATTGGACCGCTTAAGCGGAACCGCTGATGCAGTTTTGTGTCCGCTGAAGCGAAGATGGGCTGGAGCCCAGGGACCGCAAATGCGGGTCGTTTTTCGCTGAAGCGGTCTTCGCAGAAGCGAAATTGGCCCGCAGAAGCGAAAATGGCTGTAGGTAGAAGGGTTATTTTAAATGTCGGATTTTGCTCATTTCACCCATTTCCTTCACTTCATTTGGCGATTTTTGGAGGGTTCAAAGGANAGCAGTTGATCGGATGAGACGAGATCCCTTGATCTAGGATTCTGTGCCATCCAGCTATATGAGGTATGTTATGGAGATAAGACCATTATTGGGTTCAGAATGAGGTGAAGGCCTTGTCAGGAGTATAGACCTAATGTTTTGTTGGCTCGGCAATTGATTATGAATGTTGGTACATCTCTTCCGTCATGGCGGTATGGTAAAGGTTAGAGTAAGACCTGTATATGTCATGGGATGCAATGGGAGCATCAGATTAGTAGGATTTTGACTAAGTTGATCAAAAAAAAAGGTTATTGTGGCCCTACGTGTGGGTAATGCAAAGTGTGAATTCAACAAAGTTATGCAATCGTGTATGAGTACAGCGTGTAGTGATTGATATGGTGATCGTATGTTGGAGACAGGCCTGGCATAGGATTCCGGATGTTGGAATCAGGCTCTAAGGCTTATTTTCTTGAATAAAAGAGAATATCTTTAGAATTTATCGAGCTTATGTGCTCAGCTAAGTTGTGGTAGCACGGGAAGCTGCATGAGGTGCTAAACAGTGATTTCATGCCACTCCAGTTCATTTCTCAGCACGTTCGAGGACGAACGTATGTTTAAGTGGGAGAGAATGTAACGACCCGACCGGTCGTTTTGAGTTCTAGTGCTCCGTTCAGCAGTCGGAGGCCTTGAACAACTCCATTGCAGGTATTACGACTTGTACGCGTGGTCGGAATTTAGTTTCGGGAAGTTCGGAGTTGATTTGGGAAGAGAATTCTCATTTCGGAAGCATAAAAGTTGAAAGAATGATCTAGGATTGGAATTTTGAGTAAATGACCTCGGAATCGGGATCTGAAGGTTCCAGCAAGTTCGTATGATGATTTCGGACTTGGGCGTATGCCCGGTGCGAGTTTTGGATAACCCGGGAGCGTTTTGGCGTCTATTGTGGAAGTTAGCATTTTGGAAAAAATTTCTTAAGTTTGGCTTGATGTGCATTTCGGTGTTATCAATGTCCGTTTGGAATTCCGAGACTGGGAGTAGCTCCGTATGGTGATTCTGGAGTTGGGAGCGCGATCGGAAGTGAATTCGGAGGTCCGTGGACCATTTTTTGGAGCCATTTGGCTAAAGATAGAAATTTGGAGGTTTTTGAAGAGTTTGACCGGGGGGTTGACTTTTTGATATCAGGGTCGGAATCAAATTCCGAAAGTTGGAGTAGGTCCGTAATGTCAAATATGATTTGCGTGCAAAATTTGAGGTCAATCGGGCGTGATTTGATAGGTTTAATCATCAGAAATAGAAGTTGGAAAGTTCAAAGTTCATAAAGCTTGGATCGGGGTGTAATTCATGGTTTTAGCGTTGTTTGATGTGGTTTGAGGCCTCGAGCAAGTCCGTACTGTGTTTTGGGATTGGTCGGCATGTTTGGTTGGTGTCCCGGGGGCCTCGGGTGAATTCCGGGTGGTTAACGGATCAAAAACTGATTTTGAAGAAGTGCTGAAGCACCTGGTATCTGGTATTTCCGCTTCTGCGGAAATGGGACCGCAGAAGCGGAGAAGAGGGCGCAGAAGCGAAAAGGTGGGCATGAGGAGGAGCCGCATAAGCGGCGTATATTCCGCATAAGCGGAAAGGGGGTCAGGCCCAGGTGGGCGCAGAAGCGACTATTGGACCGCTTAAGCGGAACCGCTGATGCGGTTTTGTGTCCGCTGAAGCGAAGATGGGCTGGAGCCCAGGGACCGCAAAAGCGGGTCCTTTTTCGACTGAAGCGGTTTTCGCAGAAGCGAAAATGGCCCGCAGAAGCGAAAATGGCTGTAGGTAGAAGGGTTATTTTAAATGTCGGATTTTGCTCATTTCACCCATTTCCTTCACTTCATTTGGCGATTTTTGGAGGGTTCAAAGGAGGGTCTTCATCAACCGTGTTGAGGTAAGTTATTCCCACCTATTATGAGCTAAATACATTGATTATGTATGGATTAGGCATGAAAAATTAGTATAAATATTGGGGTTTTGGTTGGAAACCTAAAAAAATTATAAACCTTGGATTTTAGCCACGATTTTGAGTATGGAATTAGGAGAAAATTATATATTTGAGTTCCTGAGGTTATGGGTAACCTTTATCTTCGAGAAATTTCGGATTCCGGGCGCGTGAGCCCGAGGGCATTTTGGTCAACTTTCGCTCGGGGTTAGGAATTGTTATAAATTGAGTTGTAAAGTATAGTTGAGCATATATTAATGGATTTGTATGATCATTGTCTAGTTTTGGTGCATTGTGCGTTGGTTCAAGCCTTCGGAAGGATGTAGAATGCCGGCTATGAGTCTTCGGAGCGAGGTGAGTCTCCTTTCTAATCTTGTGAGGGGGAAACTACCCCATAGGTGAGTTAAATTGATTATGTGCTCCTATTTGTGGGGGCTACGTACGCACGAGGTGACGAGAGTCCGTGCGTAGCTACTATTATACTATTGTCCGGGTAGTCTAGAACCCAAAAAGCATGTTATACTTAGATTACTGTGAACCCATTCATAGTGAAATTGTTTAAATCACCTTGAATTGGTAAAGGAATTTAAAAGGAGATTTAATAGTAATTTTCCCTGAAATGTTAAGGAAAGAGAAACTTGTCTATTTGGATGATTATCCTCGATAAACTCTTAATTTCCTACTTGAGCATGTATTTTATGTGTGCTTGCGTCGCATGGATGATTCGCGAGAAGGATATGTGTTTATTTATGGAACGGGCCGAACGCCTCGGTGAGAATAGATGCATCTATGGTTCGTGCCGCTCGACCCTCGGCAGTGCACAATTTACATTCCTGTTGGAGCGGGCCGTCGCCTCGGTGTGATTCGCGCATGTTTATCTGTTACTCTAAACTTGTAAATGTGGAATTGGCCCTACACGGCTTGATATAAACTGATAAGATAATAAAGAACAGACTTTGGAAGCCCTTGATTTTATTGTTGAAGGTGTTTACCTGTTTTCTGGCTTCACAATTAGAACTTCTATATAAATCCATGATTATTCTCGCACTTACAGAATATTGTTTATTGACCTCTAGCGAGTGTCGAAGTTGGCCATCTCGCCTCTACCCCTTCGGGATTAGGCGGGATACTTACTGAGTACACGTTGATTACGTACTCATAATACACTTCTGTGCATTTTTGTTGCTCAGGTACATGATACTTTAGCGGCCTACTGGGCGCAGCAGCACGGACGATTCGGGGACTAGGTGAGTTGCAGTATGCGAGGCGACCCGTAGCTCTTTAAAGTCCCTTTCTAGTAACTGTATTTCTTTTTCCGTCCATTGTATTCCGGACGGATGTAGTGTTGTATTTTATGTCTTTATCAGTAGTTGCTCATGCACTTGTGACACCGGGTTTTTGGGATGGTTTCAGTAAATCCTTGTACTAATTACTATTATTTAAATTTGAATTCAAGCAATGATCTTACTTTATGTAAAACGAAAAGAAAAACCTTAGATTTTTAAAAGTGTTAAAAGAGGAAGTGGTAATTTAGTTGGCTAGCCTGACAGCGGTGTCCGGCGCCATCACGACCCGTAGAGGATTTGGGTCGTGACAATATGGTATCAGAGCACTAGGTTCCCGTCGGTCTCACGAGTCATGAGCAAGTCTAGTAGAGTCTCGCGGATCGGTACGGAGATGTCTGTACTTATCCTCGGGAGGCTGCAGGACTGTTAGGAGTACTTCCCTTCTTGGTTTCCTTATCGTGCAATTCGATTCCTTTGAGGCTTATGCCTTTGATTCCTTTCCACTCAATCTTGCAAGACGCGAGCGCATGTTATAAATCGAATATTGAAGGATCGTAATGGCACTACAAGTGTGGTGCGGGATGATTCTCCCGGTATAGTTGATTGGACTATTATAGTCGCCTTATGGAAGGATATTCTAGTGTTCAGCTCAGTAACATAACTTCTAAGAGCCTTGAGGCTAGGCACAGGTTGCCATAATGCTTATGAGCGATTATTCCGCAGTGTTGTTGTGATGGCAGGGTGTTTGCCCGCGTGTCGGGGCAGTGAATGAATTGAAGGGAGGTTTACTCAGTGTGTAATCAAAGGGGTTCAGTATTTTATTCCCGGTAGGGGAAAGTCAATCGAACTAAGAATGGTCAGATGTGGACTGGTGGAAGTAATGAAACGTGGTAATTGCCAGTGTGGCGGAGTTCTCCTTTATATGGGGGTGTTGTTGTCCTAATTGGACGTATTAAGTTTATCGGTGTTATGATCTTCTATGATTTGCCCTTGGGGCAAGATATTGTGAAGCAGTATCGGAGATGCAACTATCAGATATCGCAGGGTGCGGTGGTTTTGGATTGAATCAGTATTTCAAATGTGGCGGCTCAAGGAAGATGACCTTCGGAAAAGTTTGGGGTTAGTAGCAAATTGGGGATTTAAGTTCTATGAAGATAAATTTTATCAAGGCAACAATTGAGCAGCAAAAGATGAGGAGGACACGTGGGAAGTGTCAGGAGGAGTTTTAAAATTCTAAAAGGCTAGGCTTAGGGAGTGCAGGCCGAACAGTTGATTAGAGGAATGAGTTTGCCCAAAGTGGGAGAGTGGCGGGGCCGTATAGGGCCTAGTAGTAGGATGACTACGCGCCTAAGGATAATTTGGAAGAATCCGGGATTTTAGCGACGGGCAATAGAAGTCGGTAGACTAATTCGAAGCATGGTGTTGTTATGCGGCAGGAGATTGGATATGACAGAAAGGAGCGGTTGAAATGAAGGAAGAGGTAGCACGATTTTGAAGTGAAAGGACGTCGCCGCACATTTGGTTGATGTCCACGAGGGGGTGAATGGACTCGTGCAGCTGGGGAGTGAGCTCGGACTCGGGATGGGTTATTGAAGTCGTAGTGATGGTACCCCATGCAGCAGCATTGGAAGATGCCGGGGAGTGATTTCGACAGGTGGGGTATTTCGGTGAGCAAGTTAGCAGTCGCGTGGTTGGCGAGGCTTCTGCGAAGAGTTCTACTGGATATGCAGCGAAGGGAATTGTTGTGTGAATAGTGTTAATGATTTAGAGTATTAAGTTGGGTTCCTACGGCAAGATATCGAGAGGCTGGCGGTCGATTGCACAAGGTCATGTCAACAAGAGATTAAGAATGATGGTGAACTCCAGAGTTGTGTAATGATGGCTTCAAGCTAAGTGGGAGAGTCCCACCACTTATGTATTGGGTTGCGTGATTAGCTATTTGCGAGGTTTCCAATTATTAATATCTT
>NC_031990.1:4381479-4384715 GCF_001879085.1 Nicotiana attenuata
AAATCTGTGCACAGCCACAGGTCTTGGGGCCACCAAGTACTTATGCCTTAAAGGAACCTCATCTTTTCCGATGTAGCCGGCTATTTCCTCTAGTGTCGGGGTCAACTCAAAGTCTGAGAAATGGAAGACGTTATGTGCCGGGTCCCAACATGTGACCAATGCTCTGATGATGTCTCCCCGAGGCACAATCTCCAACAAACCGGTAAGCCCTTTCAAATATTTTTTGACCTCATCTTGCCCTTCTCATCCTAAGTCGTTCCACCACAGACGCAACTCCAAAGGGACTTTATGCATGATTGAAAAAGGTTCATTTTGAGTCGTGCTCATCCTGCACATTTATTAAGGTGATTTAATCACTTATTTTGACCTAACAAAGAAAAATGACACTATTTTTGTTCAAATATCCAATCTAAAACAAATGGCCAGTTTTGCAATTACGGCCTTTCAGCACTTCGGGGAGAAGATTTTAAGGCTGTGCCTGCTAACCGTTGAAACTGACTCAGGGTGGCTGTTCTTGCAAAAACAGCCTTCCGGCGCCCTTTTGGGGACATTCGGCTTATTTTAAACAAGAATGGCGGCACCCGACTTATTCATGACGAAATTAAAAAATTTGGCATTTTTGGCTATTTTTGAAAAGGGGAGGTTGGACCCGATGAGGGTTGCCTACGTATCTCACATCCGGTGAGAATCAAACCTGCGTAGTTCGGGCAAATACAACTAACTATTTTAAAAACTAAACTCTTTTTATTTTTGTTGGCAAATACACTATTTCTGAAAGCAAGATTCTTTTTTATATTTTCTTTTTCAGTGGCAAATAAACAAACTAGTTTGAAAATAAAACTCTTTTTTTGGTTTTTCTTTTCCATTGGCAAACAAAACAAACTAAAAAAACTACTTTTCCTCTTTTTCTTTCATTTTCTCAAAAATCCGGCAGCATTTCGGCACTACTTGGACATTGGTTTTTCTAATATAGGTAATTAACTCTCTACACTGCTATTTTCTCTTTTGCTCTTTTTGTTGTTCAGTTTTCCCAGATATTCGAAGCCGGTCAGCATGCGAGTCCAAAACAGATAAATGCACAAGTAGGATGCATCAGGATGGTCCATTATTCCGGGTACACCTGTCCTAGACGGACCCAACCTCTGTGTTGAGTCCCCTAAGTCAAAATGCACGTGATGCAAATAAGCGTTCCTACTAGGGATCCGGCATGAGGTCAAGTTATTCTAAGTTCAAAACCTGTGTACCCGAGCGGACAACTCGAGTCGAGGAGGGGGCTACGTACCGGGGACCCGCGGGATCGTCCGGCTTAGTAACTTGTCTGGCCTCTTTCTTATTTCAAGGTATGACACTAACAGAATAGGGAGTCTCCACCAATGAGCACATCCCCGGAGGTGAGAAGAGAAGGGTTTCGGTACAGTTTATATATACAGTTCACATAATATCAAAGCGGTAGACATTTTGCACATGGAAACATGTAAGAAAATCAGATAAAGCCAAACATAACAATTATTCTAAGCTCGAATTCTGAACCCTGAACAAAACGTTCTGGGTTCTATTCCCCAGAAGAGTCGCCAGAGCTGTCACACCTCCTTTTTTTTTACTACACCCCGTGAAGGGTATAATAAAAGGAGTTTTTTTCCAATTAAAGGACAATCAAAACGGGATTCGTTTATTAAGAGATTCAGAGTCGCCACTTGGGAGATTTATGGTGTCCCGAGTCACCGGTTGACTCCCGAATCGAGGAAAGGGTTGACTCTATTTAACAGTCTGCGAACCAGAAATCCGGGTAAGGAATTCTGTTAACCCGGGAGAAGGTGTTAGGCATTCCCGGGTTCCGTGGTTCTAGCACGGTCGCTCAACTGTCATATTTGGCTTATTTATTTGATTTTAGTACATGTTTTGGATTTATGTCTTCAGCTTTGAACCGCTTTGATTAATATTGTTTATTTTAAAAGAATTGCAACGTCGTGAAAACGTGTCTCGAACCACATCACATAAATGCACCCGTGGTTTTTGACACATTTCGACTTCGTTGAGATTTGGATTTGGGTCACATAAATGTGCACCCGTATTTAGGAATGTAAAATTATTTAAAGTGCGTGCCTAAAGAGACTATCGCGTTATTATCTTGGGGAAAGGCCGTAAAATTCGCTAAACGGCCTATCCCGAATTCTAAGGTTAAGTTAAAACTAATTAAAACGAGGGCCACGCAATTGTCATTTTTGTTAGGCATGGCACACCTCAAATCTGATTCAAGTAATCAATAAAGAAATGAGACCAAAGGGATCCTACTGTTTTTATACCACGGCTAAACTCCAATGTGAATTAAAGATAAGACTAAGTGAAGCCTAACTCTTGATTTCAGAAAATGAACTGGGCTTAGCATGAAGCCCATTGGCTTAAAAAAAAAAAAAGTCGCCGCAAAGTAATGGGTCTCACAGCTGACCCTATATGGACTTAAATGGAAGCCCAAATTTTCAGGAAGCCTTGCTCGAGCTGGACCTTAAAGAGGTCACGCCTTCAATCCTAAGCAACAGCAGAATGTAACTCAAGCATAATGACAAGAGCCTTCCAGCAATACTACCACATGAGCAATACACAATTCATGGTCACTGGAGGTTTAAAGAGAATTAAATAAACAACCATTCTAAAATTTCTAACGACTTTAAGCATTACTGAAACTCAGGGACTAAAGAAACGTATCATTTATCTCCAAATCAAGGAAGCAAACAATCCGAATTTCATATTAGTTCTAACACATTCACATGATGTTTATTCCCATATTAAAACTGAAATACTCCTGAAATACCCAACTATATAACCACACCTCCCCTTTTGACATGAATTTTATACTAATCACATTGATAACTTAAATTAAAACATGCTTCTGTCAGTAATATGAACAAATAGACTAGTTGTCCAGTCTTATGGACACATACAACTTTCAAACTATGCCAAACATTCAACAAGACCTTTCATGCACATTTGATGCCCCATAAAAAAACTACGATTATTACAACAATCCATACTCAGAATGAGCAGAAGAAGTATAAGAGAATTAAATTAAGCTAAACAGTTTTGAAAGTGCAACAGCATGGACCAAACAACTGTGCCAATATGAATCTCTATTCAAGTGAACCAATCTTCACATTCATCCATTTTCATACATTGGAGAGTGAGATGAATACCTGAAAATGAACAGAATTAAGAGAGGGAAAGTTATCAGTAGCAAACAG
>NC_031990.1:4386110-4389727 GCF_001879085.1 Nicotiana attenuata
GCCTTTGAAAATTCCCAAAACCAGGAACCCTAGATTTGAAATTCGACGAGTTCCGGCGGGATTTGAAGGGTTTTGATTAGGGATTAGGGATGAGGGAGGTCAGGGGAGTGTAGGGTATGAATTTGGGCGGATCTGGAAGGGATAGGGTTTTGGCCGAGTTTTTGATTCGATATTTGAGCAATTCCGGCCATGTTCGAGACAAGTGGTTATGGGGGTTGGGTAGAGGAGGTCAAGGCGGTTCTGTGGTGTGAGTTTGGGACCATTTGGCGTAACCGGCGACTTGGCCGGAAAACTTTAACGGGATATTCGACGGGTTCGACGTTGATTCGAGGGAAACCAATGGCAGGGTTGGAAAGAGGATGAGCAGGAGAAGCTGGGGTGTAATTTTGGGGTTGATCGGAGCTTCGCCGCCGGCGGCGACGATTTCCGGCCGGCGGCGGACGGCGGAGGGACGGTGGTAGACGGTGGGGTTACGGTGGGCGACGGTGGTGTTACATGGTTAGGGTTTGAGAGACGGTGAGGGTAGGAGGGGGTTCTGAGGGGGGTAGGGGTGGTTCGGACATTTATATATCAAGGGTTGGGGACTTCTGGGCCGTCTGATCAATTAACCTCGACGGTCCAGATTAAAACTTAACCAAACGACGTCGTTTTGGGTGGGGTAGGGGAGACGGACCGGGTTGGGATGTGGGTTTGGGTCTTTCAGGGTTATTTCATTTGGGCTCAACCAATTTGGCCCAAAGACCAGTCCAATTAAGATCATCTTTTAATTTTTCTTTTCCCCCCTTTTTTCTTTTATCTATTTTTGTATTTTTGTATTTATTAGTTTTTCTGATTTTATAAAATGCTAAAACAAAGCAAAGACCTAATTACACTATTTAACTCCTAAAATTACTTAAAATTCTATTTAAAGACAAATGCAATAATTAACAATGCAAAGAACTATTTTCTTGCAATTTTCTTTACATTTTATTCTAAAACTAATTAATACTAAAATTGTGAAATTAAATCCCTAAATGCCAATGCATATTTTTGTATTTTCATATGGATTAAAATGCACAAATAAAAATGCAACAATTACCAAAGAATGCAACAAAATTCACAAAAATTTATAAAAAACCTAAAAAATTGTTTTGTTTGAAATTTTGGGAATTATTGCTTAGGGCAAAAATCACGTGCTCACACTATAGCAGGCAGGTTTGCACACAGGGGTGAAAGGAATTGGGAACATATAGGAACCTCATTGGGGTACATGGATGGGGTGCAGGGAAGCATGTAAACAACAATATGTATAGAACACATAGGAAATTCATAGCCTTAACAAATTAACCAAGATGGTAGGCAATCAAGACATGGAGCAGAGATGTAGAGGACCGAATCAGACACACAAGTATGATTGACCGCATGCATTAAGTAACCAACATGATCACACAGTTGAGGGATTAAGCAAAAAACAGGTTGTTCAAGCATCAGATAAACATGTGAAGTGTAGACATACTAGTTGCACATTGAACAGGGCAGAACTTAAGACATGCTTAAACCAAGAAGTAAATAGGAGGATAGGTCAAATTCATAATTAATGAACTAATGCAGGAAAGAAACACATAGAGTTTGGGTTTCAAATTTAACTAGAGACATACCAGTTGAGGAAAAAGAGTGCAAAATATAGAGCAAGTATAGTCTCACTATCTAGCCTTGGCTTTCAGCGGGCTAGACCTACAATAGCACAAGTAGCAAAGAAAGAGGAGAATTTGAGTGTATCTGTGTACTGTGAACTGATGTTCATGTAGAAGTGAGAATAGAGGGGAGTATATATAGTAGTTAGGAGAAAAATAGAATAAAGTAAAGGAGATCAATCAGTCAGCAATTAACGAAGCTTACAAAATCAATTATGCACAAAATCAGTATAGTCTCCCTTAATTAAGGGGTAATTACCCAACGGTAATGGGCAGACAATATTTAAGGGAAGAAAATCGAGTAAGACTTAAGTACAAAGTGGACAATTAGGGGTAAATAAGCAGGGGTTCAATTAAGGAAACAATCTTAAGGAATTAGTAAGTATCACAGTTAATCAGATAAGGTAAGAAACTAAATAAGGTAGCAAATAAAAGAATAATCAAGAATCAGCCCCTATGTTTTTACGGAGCAAATCAATGAATCAGGAATCCAATATAGTATAGATCTAAAGGAGAATAATATATGTTTCCACAAATACACAAATAGGCTAAGTATAAACACACAGAATCTGACGAGAAATCAAGTCAGAAACCTTAATAGAGGCATACTAGGGTAAAAATCACAAGACGTTTAAATTAGACAAAGGAGAAATCATGAGAATCAAAGAATAGAACGAAACAGTGTGTTGGCCCAAGAACAGGTGAAGTTTTGAAGACTGACAAAAGAACTCAGACATGGACCAGGTCCATCTTGTGAAACACAGTCATGATCGACCCAAACATGTGAGATGCACGTGAAGGAGATAAATCTAACTTATCAGAAGTAATACCTCCTGATCTGATCGAAAAGGTTGCATACTGGATAAGGAGAGAAAGCCTCCTTACATGAAGAGAACACAGTTTAAGAAGAGGATAGTGTTAGAGTATGAGATCAACTAGAACTCTTCTACGATAGGAGAGTAGAATTTGTATCCTAGTTAATCTCTAATCACTAACCCATTAAATATCAGTGTTGTTCTCTTTTACATGCAATGTACATAAGCAGAAGTTAAACTTAAATTGAGAGCAAAAGAGCAAGGCGATTTTGCAAGCAATTTATGTGTGATTCAAGCGTGCAATCCTGAAGCTACTTGAACAAGATAGAAGTACCAGTTCCAAATGTCTATCTTTTATTCTAGTTCAATTGTAGTAGGTGATTTTACATTGTATCTTTCAGCTTTCATAGAAGCAATTGTATTAGGTACCTAGAGTGTTCAAGTTAGAGTTAACTTGAAGTTGTCGCAACAGTTGAGGCTGTGTGCCACAACGGGATTAGAGTTAATCCTTAGGTTTACAAAGAGTTTTGTAAATGCTGTTTTGGCTCAGTGATTTTAGTGGAAGTTTGGGAAAATCCTACTGAGTAGTAGGTCGTGGTTTTTTCACCTTTTGAGCCAGGTGTTTTCCACGTAAAAATCTCTGTGTTCTTTATTTTCTGTATTTATTATTCCGCAAACAGCAGTAGTTGGAACACTTAGAAGAACCAGATCCTTCTATAGTTCAGATAAGCAAAAATTGGGTACCACACAAATCACCCCCCTCTTGTGTGGTATTGACGTTTAGAACATCAATTGGTATCAGAGCAGATTATCCTTGAAGAGGCTAACACCTTAGGAAAAGATCAAGATGAGTGCACCACCTGGAAACTGGGAAGGGCAATCCACTGCTAGGCCCCCACTCTTTAATGGTCAGTACTATTCTTGGTGGAAGAACATGATGAGAGATCACATCATAGGAGAAGGCTATGAACTCTGGGACATAGTCACTGATGGTCCCCTGGCTACTACAAAGAAGAATGCTGAAGGAGTGGACGTGCCAAAGACAAGAGCTGACTGCACTACTGAAGATTTGAAGAAATGGGAAAAGAATGCCAAGGCCAAGAAATGGCTTGTATGTGGACTAGGTCCA
>NC_031990.1:4393734-4490728 GCF_001879085.1 Nicotiana attenuata
AAGTAGAGAAAACTTTGAAAGAAACAGGTTGGAATTAGGGATGATTAAAATCACCTAATAGGACCAGCTCAGAATGCACAATGAAAAAAAAATCTGAAAAATGAAAAAAAAAATTTGGCTAGGAAATCTGAACTTGTGTAAATATCTAGATTAATTTTTACTCAGCTTCATACTGTAATTAGTGTACTCCTGTGACATGTGTTAATATGACTCACTGATCTCTTATAAAATTTTCTCTATTATGGTAAATTGAGGCATGGTTAAGAGAATTCTAAATGAAGAACCTAGTTCATCAGTGTTGGTTCATCTGAATGCTAAGGTATGTTTTCTATACTCTGCACAATTAGAAATATAAATATTTAAATCATGAGCAGAAGTCCTACAATTGTTCAAACTCCTTAGAAAATTCTATCCGTTGGTTTTGAACCAGTTCCGTCCGCATTAGAACTCTAAACCACAAAATTTGCCTAAAATCTAGGGAAGCTTAACCATTCATTCAAACCTGAAATTTCAGGTTGATTAGACCTCTAATTGACCACTGCTAAAGTTGTCGTTATACCGTAAATGTGTATTTCTCTTTAAATACGCATCATTACCTCCTACCATCTTCATAATTAAACCGTCAAAAACTCTTCTTCACTTTCAATTGCTTTCCTCTCCAAAGTTCTAACTCACCAATTCTCTCAAGAAATCAGCGATAATGACAAACCCACAAGACAACCCTGGAACTCCTCCACAGCCCACTCCCTCTGATTCAACTACCCTTTCTCCACCTAGCACAACTCCCAAACCCAGGCTGAGAAAGGTAAAAATGTGTGCTCGAAAAATAGTAGCTTCTGGGTCTCTTTCAAAGAAATTTAATGAGAAATTAAAGGCAAGCCAGGTCCAAGACTCTGAGTCTAACTCTGATTCTGAGTCGTACAAGTCTGCTAGTGAGGGGGAAGGACCTGGGTCATCTGACTCTGAGAAGGCTCAAGAATCCCATTCTAAGGTAAGTTCTTCTTTGACTGAGAATTTAGAAACTAGGTTTATTCTGGTTGGGCATATCAGGGATGTGGAATTACCTGAGATAAGAAGGAGTGGAGGTAAAAAGAAATTTGAAAAAGAAAAAGAGAGAGAGGGTAACTGTGGTGAAGAGAGGGGAAAAGGGAAAGGAGTGGTTGATCATTCACCCACTATTGATTTGTCTGTACCTGCTATTTGTGGGGTCGTACAAGAAAATGTTGAAGGAAGTGGCAAGAAGTCAGGGGGAAGTGGTTCTGGTGAAGCTGCTGAAGGGTTAGTTAATCTAAGTTCACAGGGAGATGAACCTGGTTCATCAGTTGAAGAGACCCTAGCAGACCTTTTGAAAAAGGTAGGTGCCAGTTACAATCCAAAGAAAAGGAGAACATCCACACCAAAAGCCCATAGTGCTCCTAAACCTTTCAAGAAAAGAAAGACTTCCTCCCCAACACCTACTGAAACCCTTTTGCCAAAGGGAAGAGCCACAAGAAGCAGGGTGAAACAGAGTGAGGTTGATCTTCAAAATGCCTTAGCTGAAAGTAAGAAGAAAAGGATGAATAAAAAAAGGGAAGGTTGCAGAGTCCTCAGAAGCTGTTGAAGTTGAGGAGATGGATTTGGTCCATTAGGAGGAAATTACACCAGTGGAGGTTCAGACCCCCAAGCCCAAAAACCCCAAGACTTCTTCCGAGAAGTCTTCCTCTGTATCTGAGGCTGCTGAACCTTCATTAGCCAAGAGGACATGGTCTGCAGTGAAAAGTAAACAAGTTCGAATTTCTAAAGATGAGGAATGGAGTGGTGAAGAAGAAAACGAGTCTGATGGTGAACAAGACAAGCTTGCCAAGTTTGGCAAAAGGAAAATTTTAAAGGGTAGATTGCTGAAAGATTTGGTGGAACCAGGAATGGTTTGTTTGGTTGACACCTTAGCTGCTCAGGGCTGGAAGGACATGGTCCTTCAGATGGATGGGAGATTGGCCAGAAATGAAATTATTGAATTCATGGCAAATGCTGAAGTCAAAGAGGGCAGGGTTACTAGCAAAGTCAAAGGAGTTCAAGTGACATTTGATGCAGAGAAACTGGGAGAAATTCTAGACATCCCTGCTGAGGGATATGATGATTACACCAGACAGAGATGGCCAAGTCTGGATTCTCTTCCTTCTGCCCTTGAAATCACTAGGAGATTTTGTGATGTTGAAGAAGTGAATAAGGCCAAGTTTGTGCACAAAAGTGAAATAAAGCCAACACACAAAGTCATTTTTGAGTTTGTCAACAAGTGCCTACTGCCCAGGCAGGAGAGAAGGCATATTGCAAATTATATGGACTTAGTTCTGATGGAGTGTCTTGAAAGTGGAAGGCAAATTAACTGGAATGCATTCATCATCAAGCTACTAGACAGGGTTATCAATGGTTCCAAGGCTCATGCTACCCCCTATGGCTTTATTCTGACTACAGTTCTGGATAGGTGCAATGTGCCTCTGAAGAAATGGGAAATGGCCTCAAGCAAGGACTACTTTGGCATTAACACTCTGCTTGCTTGTGACTACTTAGTCGATGCCATCCCAAATGAACCTGGTTCACCCGAGAAGACTCCTATCAACAGTAAAGTCAGGGCTATTGTTCAGGAAAGTGAAGCCAAGGATGCTGAGATAGCTAGGCTAAAGGCTCGTGTGGCAGAGATGGAATCTGAGAGGGATGCTCTCAGGACTGAGCTTGCTAAGGAAAAGGAGAATAATGATGGAATTCTTCACAATATGGTGAATCTTCTCCAAGCCCAAAACCAACCCTCTAGCTCCCCCAAGCCTTAGAAATTCTAGCCTTTATCTCCTGAACCTGTCTAGTACCTTCAGTGACCCGGATTAGGGATTTTTCTTTCTTTTTGCTCATGTTTTGAATCCAAGCAAGCGAAGGTTTTCGGGGTAATCGCCGCACGTCCTTCCCATGCTCCGTGACAACGGAGGTACCCCGAAACAAAGGGGCCACTCTTCATCGTGCCGAGTTTTTTGTTTTCTGGTTGTGGATTGTGGTAGCAACATATCTTCTATCAATGATATCTACTGTCTTTTGCTCTTGATTAATGTTAATCTTTCCTTGGTAGTTTAAATATGTTTGCTTGATTATTGATGATTAATCCATGATTGCACTTGCAGTTGGCCCAGTGGCCATGAGTACTTATTAAAATCTAGGACTCACACTCTGTATGCAACTTTTCAATGATGCCAAAAGGGGGAAGAGATTGTGCTTTACATATTCTGAATGAGTGATATTTATAACCTAATTAACCCGGTCCTTGATGATAAGGAATTTTCTAAAAACTTTGTATTGGTGGTTAAGCTGAGTTCTTACAGGATCCAAGTAAGTAAAAAGCACAGAGTTTGTCATCATCAAAAAGGGGGAATTTGTTGGCTCAAGAACAGGTGAAGTTTTGAAGACTGACAAAAGAACTCAGACATGGACCAGGTCCATCTTGCGAAACACAGTCATGATCGACCCAAACATGTGAGATGCACGTAAAGGAGATAAATCTAACTTATCAGAAGTAATATCTCCTGATCTGATCGAAAAGGTTGCATACTGGATAAGGAGAGAAAGCCTCCTTACATGAAGAGAACACAGTTTAAGAAGAGGATAGTGTTAGAGTATGAGATCAACTAGAACTCTTCTACGATAGGAGAGTAGAATCTGTATCCTAGTTAATCTCTAATCACTAACCCATTAAATATCAGTGTTGTTCTCTTTTACAGGCAATGCACATAAGCAGAAGTTAAACTTAAATTGAGAGCAAAAGAGCAAGGCGATTTTGCAAGCAATTTATGTGTGATTCAAGCGTGCAATCCTGAAGCTACTTGAACAAGATAGAAGTACCAGTTCCAAGTGTCTATCTTTTATTCTAGTTCAATTGTAGTAGGTGATTTTACATTGTATCTTTCAGCTTTCATAGAAGCAATTGTATTAGGTACCTAGAGTGTTTAAGTTAGAGTTAACTTGAAGTTGTCGCAACAGTTGAGGCTGTGTGCCACAACAGGATTAGAGTTAATCCTTAGGTTTACAAAGAGTTTTATAAATGCTGTTTTGGCTCAGTGATTTTAGTGGAAGTTTGGAAAAATCCTACTGAGTAGTAGGTCGTGGTTTTTTCACCTTTTGAGCCAGGTGTTTTCCACGTAAAAATCTCTGTGTTCTTTATTTTTTGTATTTATTATTCCGCAAACAGCAGTAGTTGGAACACCTAGAAGAACCAGGTCCTTCTATAGTTCAGATAAGCGAAAATTGGGTACCACACAAATCACCCCCCTCTTGTGTGGTATTGACGTTTAGAACATCACAGCGCACAGGTAACCCGGACAGACTCAAAATCAAAGCAAAAATGTCAAAAATTGGGGTTTTAGCATAAATCTACTAGGGCTAAGGCAAACTCAACATATATCGACCAAGGAGCACATAAGAACAAAAGGTTAAACATTCAAAGTCAGAAAACGTTTGGAGAAAAGGATTTCCAGGAAACCCTAGCTTTAGCAAAAATGGAAAATCACTCGAAAAACCAGAAGAGTTTTTATGAAAAACATGTGAAATAGGTCCGATTCTTCTCATATCTGTTCAGATATGAGAAGATTAAAGACAAAATTTAGGGTTTTCAAAAGTAAATCAGAGATGAGAACATAGACTCAGGAACCCACGGGTTTAAGACGAAATAAGAAGTTCTTACTCAAAATCGAGCCACAACAGCCTGAAACAGGCAAGAAAGACCTAAATGCGTAAGCAGACTAGCGCCGGTCCCTTGAGAATCTTCTCAAGGACCTTAGAGATGGAAGTACCCAGCATAGAAGAGCCCATTAGAGGCCTGGGGTGGTGAAGAACCGCCATGAAAGGCAGTAGGTGAGTGACGGCAGTGGAATTAGGGTTCGAGTTGGAGAGCATCTAAGAGACGGAGAGGAGAGGAATTTAGGGCGGCGGATGTAACAAAATGACTAGGTTGGGGGGGGTCGTTTGAATTAAAAAAGGTAAGAAAAGATAAGGGTCGTTGATCTCGGAGATCAACGGCCAGGATTGAAAGGGGTCTGGGCCGGGTTGTATTTAATTGGGGTTGGGTTAATGGGTTATTTGGTTTGGGTTCTAAGAATTGGGCTAGGGATTTGGGTGTTTGGCCCATTAATTTGGTCTGAAATTTTGGCTTATTTTGGGTCAGCTCTTGAAACCCTTGAAAATAATAAAAATAAATTATTAAAACTTCTAATAAATGTAAAAAATAGTATTTATGTTGTGAACTACTTTAAAATAATAACTCGATATTATAAAAATATAAAAATGATACTTTGACATAGATAATATAATAAATGCAATTACTTGTAGAATATAGGCCGTTGTTGCAAAATTAGTTAAATAGCTTAATAATGCTATTGCAATTATAAAAAATAGGACAAAAATATGTGAAACATGTATTACGGATGCAAATGATAATTTTGGGGTAATTAAGTCATCACAAAGTAATTTAAAGGTTAATTACTAGATATTTTTATAATTTTAAATATAAGAAAAATTAATTTGAAGCTCTAAAAAAAATTATGAAAAATTATAAAAAATGCTTGTATAGGTTTTTAGGCTAAGTGATGATGCAAAAATTCTATTTTGGAAGTATATACGTATATTAAAAAAATATGAGGGCAAAATTGGGTATCAACAATGACGCTAAATTTTCAGTGCAAAAACCACCGCCGCAAGCTCTAAGTCATGTGTTGGATAGTTCTTTTCATGATTCTTAAGTTGTGGAAGCATAAGCTATAACCTGTCCATGTTGCATTAATACACACCCAAGCCCGATCCTTGAAGCATCGCAATATACCGCAAACCCGTCTGTGCCCTCTGGTAGGGTTAACGCCGGTGCCGTAGTCAATCTTGATTTCAACTCCTGGAAGCTTCTTTCACAAGCATCGGACCATTGGAATTTAACCGCTTTTTGCGTCAATATAGTCGATGGAGAGGCAAGAGTAGAAAACCTCTCCACAAACTTCTTGTAATACCCTGCTAAGCCTAAGAAACTACGAATCTCTATTGGAGTTGCGGGTCTAGGCCAATTCTTCACTGCCGCAATCTTTTGAGGATCAACTATAATTCCTTCTCTAGAGACGACATGACCCAAGAATGTAACAGATTCAAGCCAAAATTCACATTTCGAAAACTTCGCATACAATTGGTGCTGATGAAAAGTTTGCAGAACTGCCCTGAGATGATCGGCATGGTCCTCTCGACTTCGTGAATATACAAGAATGTCGTAAATGAAAACTATCATAAAGGAGTCAAGAAAAGGCTTGAAGACTCGATTCATAAGATCCATGAAAGCTGTCGGGGCATTTGTTGCCTAAAAGACATTACCAGGAATTCAAAGTGCCCATACCGGGTCCTGAAAACTATTTTCGGAATATCCCGCTCCCAGATCTTCAATTGGTGATACCCGAACCGTAAATCAACTTTGGAAAAGTACTTAGCACCCTGTAATTGATCAAACAAATCATCTATCCTTGGTAGTGGGTACTTATTTTTTATTGTGACTTTGTTGAGCTGTCGATAATCAATACACATCCGTAGCGATCCATCTTTCTTTCTTACAAAGAGAACCGGTGTGCCCCAAGGCGACACACTCGGTCGGATGAAACCCTTTTCTGACAAATCCTTTAATTGTTCTTTTATCTCCTTCAATTCGGCCGGTGCCATTCTGTAAGGTGGAGTAGATATAGGTTGTATGCCTGGCATCATATCAATCCCAAAATCAATCTCCTTGTCTGGCGGAATCCCAGGGAGCTCATATGGAAAGACATCCGGAAATTCATTCACAACTGGTACAGACTCAATGTAGGTGCCTCAGCATCGGTGTCTGTAACTCGGACCAAATGGTAAATACACCCTTTCTTGATCATCTTTGTGGTCTTAAGATAAGAAATAAACCTGTCCTTTGTCACCACATTATCCCCCTTCCATTCAACGACGGGCTCATTTGGAAATTTAAGCCTCATAGTTCTAGTTCGACAATCGAGCTTGGAAAAACATGAATAAAGTCAATCCATCCCCATTATTATATCAAAATCAACCATCCCCAATTCAATGAGGTCAGCTATGGTATCCCGACCACACACAGTGACAACACGACCTCTATAAACCCGCGCGACCATAATAGACTCACCAACTAGAGTAGATACAGAGAACGACTCATGAAGATGTTCCGGCTCTATCCCAAATTCCATAGCAACATAAGGGTTAACATATGACAAGGTGGAATCGGGATCAATAAGAGCATACACATCATGAGTTTGGACAGTCAATATACCTGTGACAACATCTAGAGAAGCCTATGCACTCTGGAGACCACTCATAGCATAGAAACGGTTGGGTCCTCCCGAACTTTGTGCACTACCCCTAGCTGCACCACATCTGCGGGTGCTGGAGTGCCTCGAGCTGGAGAGGGTGCTGAAGATGTAGCAGTTGCTGAAGTGGATGGCTGTGATGTACCTCTGCCCGCACCTTGGCGGGATAAATGACATTCTCTCTGGATATGTCCCCTTAATCCGCACCCGTAGCAAATGGGTAAGTCCATGTAGCAAATCCCTAAGTGCATCTTCCCATACCTGGGGCATGGGGGCCTCCGCTGCTGCTGGGATCTCCCTCATGGTCGACCCTGCTGATGGGGTCCCCTGTTGCCCTGACTGGCATGAAATGACTCCACTACTACTACTGACTGGGCCCTGATGGTGGGGCACTAGCTTGGGATGGCCCTGATGACCCTCCCCTAAAAGTTGATCTCCCCCCACCAAATGACTCCCCAAAGTTTCCCGCGGACTGGGCCTTACTGCTACCCTCTCGCTCCATCCCGTTCTTCAACTTACGGTTCTTTGTGTCCTGAGCAAATGCCACCATCTTCCCATAGTTCATATCAGAATTCAAGGCAGCTGTAGAAGCCTCATTAATTACCAAAGAACTAAGGCCTTGAACAAACTGGCGTACCATGGCCTCCATAGTGGGCAATACAGCATACTTGGATAGGCGTGCGAACTCCATGTGGTACTCCCATATACTCCTTCTACCTTGCTTTAGATTCTCAAACTCAGCTGCACGATCTGCCTTTGTCTCAGCAGGCAGAAATGATCCATGAAAGCGTTAGCAAACTCACTCCACCTTGCTGGAGGGCTCCCCTCCTCACGGGAGTCCTCCCACAACTCAAACCACGAATAGGTCACCCCTTTCAAGCGGTAGGCGGCCAACTCCACTCCCCTCGTCTCAGTTGCACGCATAACTCTGAGAGTCTTGTGCATCTCATCAATAAAATCCTGGGGGTCCTCCTCGGGATTAACACCCGTGAACACTGGAGGATCTAACTGGAGGAACCTGTTTACCCTGGAACTGGCAGAATCCCCTTGCTGGCTAGAAGAAGTAGGGGCAACATTAGATCTCTGGGCCTGAGAAGCCATTATCTGAACCAACATCTGTATGCCTCCCCTAAGGTCCCTATCAGAAACACTAGGACCGGAAGCTGGGGCTGGAGGTGGAACCGGAATGTTAGTTGGAGGAATCGTCGTACCCTCAGCAGATGTAGGAACCGGTGTATTGGAATCCGGCAGTGTAGTAGTCGGGGGAATATCCTCACCCATCGGGTTCTCACCCATATCATCAAATAAAGAGTCGACTGCCACTCCTGGGGCAGCGTTAGCTCCTTGGTCAGTTCTTGCTTTCTTCTTAGGTGCCATTTATTGAAAGTTAGAGCAATGCATGAGTTAGAGGAGGAACAGTTTCACAACCAGCTCTATCGCACGATATAGAATATCAAACAAAGGTATTATTACTAAATGTCCAAGTAGCCTCCAACTTATAGATGTGGTTGACAACACACCGATAAGAAGGACCTTAGAAGACACGGCTCCGAGACATCCTAAGACACTTTTAAATCTTAGGCTCTGATACCAAGTTTGTCACGCCCCAAACTCGGGGATCGCGACCGGCGCTCAACCGAGTGAACCCGGCCGAGCAAGCCTATCATATTCTTTCTACCCAACTCGCTCACGCATTAAGAGAAGACATATTTTCATTAACTAGGTAATAGGGAGATCATGAACACAATTCCAAGTCATTTTCATTAGTTGCTTCATTAGTTGGTGCCTCCAAAATATACATCTTTTCATAACATGAAGTGGATTAAATGATTCAAACACAATAATATTTCGTTTGACTTTCCCAGCACCCATATACAACCCACATAGTATCTACGGAGACTCTAAATAGATACAAAAGAGTACTATAAAAGTGCCGGAAACAAGGCTTCGGCTATACCTCAGGTGCAATACACAAGGAACAAAAGATGTATGACCCCGAAATGAATTGGGGCTCACCAAGACTGCTGGGAGGAGGATGCCGCTAATACTGATCGATGCCGCCTGTTGTGGAACCACCTGTATCAATTAAAGATACAGCGCCCCTGACAAAAGGGACGTTAGTGCCATCGAATAGCACTAGTATGTATAATTAAACACCATCTCATTAGAATGAACAATAATACAAGAAGGAGTAATCACGAAATCAATAGAAGCATTAAACAGTACCATATCATCAAATTAAGAGTCACATAAGCTTTCATGTAATTTCCACGAATTTTGGTTGGGAGGTCTTTAGTACCAATATACCATCATTAACAATACCACCGTATTCTTAAACGGAGTCCGATCAAGACCCGATTGGCTAGGTCATCTCTTTTGAGACATCTACCATAATTCAATTTCAATTTCAGTTTCAGTTTCAATTTTTCAGCACAGTCGCCAACCATGTGTGCGGCATGGCGTCCGATCACGGCCCGATCGGCTAGGGCGTCTTGCCTAAGACATTACCATTTTTTATCCATTATCTCATTTCATACTTGGCTCTTGGCCGCATTTCATAATTCAAGTTCCTTTCCACATCCTAGCATTTTTTATCATCAACAATAACAAGACTTTGTTTTCACATGAGAGCAATTCAGAATCTAAGGCACATAGAGACTCCTCACACAATTGAGCATAACAATCTTCATTCAAACTTGACATGAAGTCTTAACATTTTTGTGACACGCAATCCATACTTTGAACACATTCTTAAGTAATAACATAGCACGATGAAAGCCTTGGAATACATATTGTACACATATTTTTCAACACAAGCACCTTTGGAATAGCAATTCTATAACGATCAATTTGAGACTTACACCGATTGCATGAGCACCATGGGGTTCAATTCTAAGAAGAGGATTTTTAGCCATACATACCTCGATTCAGCTCCTTTAAACTTTAAGATGTTCCGAAATATTAGCAACTTCAATCTATTTTAATAATATAGCAAAATCGAACCAAAAATTAGGAAAGCGATCATGCATCTAGCTCTCTCGAGCATTTTATCAAACACTATGTGTATATTAAGGTTTCATGGCCCTTTTTATGAAAGGTTATACCAACCCACACCCCATTCTTTTCCATCTTTACTCACAACCTCCCCGCATACCTTAAGAATACATGCATGCAAGGTAAACACTCCCATCCCTATGAATTACCTTACTAATGGCCCATTTTAGTTACATTTTGAAATTAGGAGTTTGGGTGGTAGACCTTACCTCTTGGGAAGAAGACCTAGGTGCCTCTCTTGATAATCTTCAAGGTTTAAGCAAGAATTGAAGAGAAATTTTTGATGAAGAACACTTTCTCCCTCTAGGACTCTCTTTCTCACTCTAAAGATATCAGAAAATTTGCTCAAAATGGCCCCTTACATCTATTTTAACGAGGTTGGGTCGGGTTTTAAAACCCCAAAAATGAAGCTCCGGAACAGGTTCTGCAGTCACCTATGCGACCGCATAATGGTTATGCGGTCCGCGAAATGACCGCGAAAAGTGGCCCTGGGAACTAGGCTGGTCTGCTTCACTCTGTAGCCATTATGCGCCCCGCAGACTTGTTCTGCGGTCACATAATGCGCCGCAGAACCTCCCTCCGCAAAAGTCCAAGGAAGATTATGCGACCAAAGTGCATCCCCGCAAAATGGTTTTGCGGTAGCATAATGGGCCGCAAAAGTGACATAAAAATGGCCCAATCACTGCCTCACTCCGCGGCCCGCAGAGTGATTCTGCGACCGCATAGTGGACCGCAGAAATGCCTTATTCTGCCAACATTTTTCTTTAACTCCTTGGTGCACTGTTTAACCCAAAAAGTCCATACCGCGGCAAGCTTGCGAGCTACGAAGAATCTCTATACCTTTAACACATAAGCCTAACTCGGCACCACGAAATTCTGGGTTTTTAAGCAAAAATTTTACGGGGCCTTACACCTATCAAGGGCCATGTCCTCGAAAATCTGAAGCCTCACCATGTCCTACCTGATCACCTCTCCCCAATACTTTTAAGGCCGTCCTCTACCTCTTCTCGGGCCCTCCAAAGCCAGTCGCTCACACCTCATTCCTGGAGCATCTGGGCTTCTCCTTTGTACGTGTCCGAACCATCTGAGCCTCGCTTCTCGCATCTATCATCAATGGGAGCCACGCCTACCTTCTCCCGAATATCTTCATTCCTAATTTTATCCATCCTAGTGTGCCCACACATCCACCTCAACATCCTCATTTTTGCTACTTTCATCTTCTGGATATGTGAGTTCTTAACAGGCCAACACTCAGCCCCATACATCATGGTCGGTCTAACCACTGCTTTGTAAAACTTACCTTTGAGTATCGTTGGCACTCTCTTGTCACACAGGATTCCAGATTCTAACCTCCACTTCATCCACCCTACCCCAATACGGTGTGTGACATCCTCATCGATCTCCCATCCCCTCTGGATAACCTACCCAAGGTACCTGAAATTACCACTACTTGGGATAACCTATGATTCAAGCCTTACTTCCACGCCCACTTCCCTCGGCTCAGTGCTCAACTTACACTCTAGGTATTCCGTCTTTGTCCTTCTCAGCTTGAAACCCTTAGACTCAACAACCTATCTCCAAACCTCCAACCTCTCATTAACACTGGTTCTTGTCTCATCAATCGAAACTATGTCGTCGGCGAATAACATACACCATGGCACCTCCCCTTGAATATGGTGTGTTAACGCGTCCATCACTAGGGCAAATAAGAACGGACTGAGCGCAGAACCTTGGTGTAACACCATAACAACCGGAAACTGCTCAGATTCGCCTCCTACTGTCCTAACCCGAGTCTTAGCCCCAATCATACATATCCTTAATTGCCCAAATATAGGCAACTGGCACGCCTTTTGCCTCCAATCATCTCCAGAGAACTTCTCTAGGGACCTTATCGTACGCTTTCTCTAAATCAATAAACACCATGTGCAGATCCTTCTTCCCCTCCCTATACTATTCCACCAACTTCCTAATAAGGTGTATAGCTTCCGTAGTAGAACGATCCGGCATAAAGGATACAAAACTTGCATTCATGAGGGCTCTACATCCCAATTCAGACTAAACAGTAGACCATAGTATGAAGTTGTAGAAGAAATTAAATTATTCATAAAATAAATTTTATGATATCCGGGAGTTCTTGTTGAGATTTTTCAAGTTGTAAAATATTTATGATCAAACTTTATGACCAAATGGTCGGAGGTGGTAGCAGGGGCGGATGTAGAGTTTGGCCGTCGGGTTCATTTGAACCCCGTACTTTCGACGCAGAGCATAAATTTATATGTGAAAATTCATTAAAATTGCAACAAGTGGTAGGTCTGAAACAATAACTTAAAAATACAATGAGTTCAATGCTAAAAAAATTTAAAAGTTGAACCTATATAATTTAAATTCTGGATCCGTCTCTGGGCGGTAGCATGAATTTTCCATTCTTCCGATTGTGAAAGCACATGAGTTATGTTTGCAAAACTTTTTAAAATAGGGACGAAATATAAACAGGGCCTAAGGAGGGGCTATTTGAGAAAATCAGCACTAGGCCCCATTGGATTTTGAACTTAAGACCCAAGTACCTCTAACGGGTCAAATGGACCAATCCAAAACCTATTGATTTCTGCCCCCAACGTCACATTACGGCATTACACCAATTCTACGGCTAAATTGACATCATTCTCCCTCGGCGGCGAAATTGTTCCTCACAATCTCTCTCCGCTGAACTCCGGTGGATCTCTCTCCGGCGAAATCGAGCTGTAAGTTTCTCTAGATTCCTTCCTTAATATCTCTCATGAAACCAAAACCCTAATCCCATTTTCAAATGATTTACGACGCCTGGTGTATACTTTCATTGCATAACAGACCCTAGAGTCCGATTTGTATAGTTCTTTGCGATTTGTACTGGAATGTGTATACGATTTGTGCTAATTGCCTTTCCGTTTCCGTATTGCCAAATGAATTTGCAAATAGCTGTTACTACACTAAATGAAAAAGAGAAGAAATCCTAAAAGATTATATTTTTTTCCATTATATTGTTGATGTTCAGCTCTTGGCATATGTTGTTTTGATGAAAGGTAAAATTTTATATATTTAATGAACTGTACCAAGAGTTACTAAACTGTAAAAGAGATCATAGAGCAAATGGCCTGCTCCATTTAATTCAGCTCTTGAAATGTTTCAACTCGTTTGGACAATATTTGATTGAAGTTGAAAGAAAAGTTTGTGGAAGTTGACAGTTAACGTGTTTGCGGAAGTTGGGTATCTATCAAGTAGTGGTCAAATTTCAAAATTATTGGTTAACATGTTAGGGAAAAGTTTCGTATCTAAGCATTGATCTCTTTTCTTGGTTTATCAATTATCTACTAAAATGGGCTCCATTTGCGGATGGTTGTAGGAGGCCAGCTTTATTTTGTTGTAGAACTACAGGGGTGACTTTTTGTGTGACTCAACCTGGTTCTGTAAGCAATATTTTTTAAGCTATAAATTGGTGTTCATAACACCTCTATGTGAATTTCGTAAAGTATAGCCTGTCCCAAGTTAAAATGAAAGGTTGCGATACATTGACTGCTCCCATAAATAGTTTTACTTTTTCTATCGTCTGAATACTGAATTCATGGTGGCATAGGTGATCTATATAGAAGGGGACCCTTGGAGCAACGGTCAAGTTGTCTCCCGCGTGACCTATGGGTCACGGGCTCGAGCAGTGGCTGATCCCACTGATGCTTGCATCCCTTGGGGGTGTGGCCTTTCCTTGGACTTGCCTGAATGCGGGATGCTTTGTGCACCGGCTGCCTTTTTTTTAAAAGGTGATCGATATAGAGGATCATATAGCCAATACCGATTAGTTTGGGATGGAGACTTAGTTTGTTGATTGATTGATAGATCAGAGTTCTTGATAAATTTATCAACATGTGCTGTACAGAAATTAAAGGCTGCTCTATGTGAAGATCCCTGGCAGTATTCCCAAATTGTGTGTCCCTAGAAAGTACTGTACACGGAACACGAGATTTTAGCCCATTGACCTAGAATCCTGTACTCATAAAGGACCATAACCACTTAGCTCTTTTCTAATTTTAATACAGGATTACAGTAAGAAAATATTAGCTAGCAGCCTTTTGGCAAATTTTCCACCAAGTGGCATTTGTTTTCTTCGTCCAAACCCCCCAAAAAAGTGCTTCGTCCCACCCCACACCCTACCTTATATCAATTTTCTTCCTTTGTTTCCCCTTGAGTTGTGCTGGTTTGGTCCTTTGACTTACACATACTCTGGTGCTTTTCTCACTTGTTTATTATTGCCTGTGGTTTCTTTTAGGGACAGGGAAACTGTAGCAGGACTAATACTAGGTTGTTGCCTGATGCAGGTCTTGTGGTTTCTGTTGTTTCTTTGAATTTCATGAAAGTGGAGCATAAATGGCAAACTATTCAGGGAAAGGATCTCCACTAAATGGTTCTGTGTATGTCTGTAACTTGCCCCTTGGTACAGATGAAGATATGCTAGCTGAATATTTTGGCACGATAGGGGTGCTAAAGGTATGGTTGTGATCAGGTACTTAAAATTATGTTTGAGAATTTTTCTTATAAGCTTTTCCCCCTTTCCCCTTCTCTTCTTGTGCAAGCTTTCTTTGTCTGCTTTTTTCTAAGGAATTTTTTGTTTCATGCTGTAGAAAGACAAACGAAGTGGTAGGCCTAAGATATGGTTATACCGTGATAAAGTTACAAATGAGCCCAAAGGAGATGCTACAGTCACATATGAAGACCCTCATGCTGCATTAGCTGCTGTTGAATGGTTCAATAACAAGGACTTTCATGGGTCAATAATTGGGGTATTTATTGCAGAGTCTAAGAACAAAGACGAGGCTTCCTATGTCACAGGGAATCAAATTAGCGACCCCAATCTGAGTAGTGTTCTCGATGTGCTGGAAGAAGGTTCCAAGGATATAGATGGAGGTGGTGGAAGAGGTAGGGGCAGGGGAGATGCTTCTGCAAAGGCATGGCAACAAGATGGTGACTGGATGTGTCCGAATACAAGGTCTGTGATGCGATTATTGGTGAGCAACTCTTTCTTGCTCTACTGTATCTTTTGATTGTCTGTTTGTACCTCGAATAGTCCAGTATTTTCCTATGCTTACAGTTTTTCATAATTTATTTTGATAACAGTTGCTCTAATGTAAACTTCGCATTTCGTGGAGTTTGCAACCGTTGTGGAACTGCTCGACCTGCTGGTGTTGGTGGCGGCGGGGCTGGAGCTGCCGGTCGTGGTAGAGGACGTGGTAGCCAGGACCAGGGAGCCCCTGCTCGTGCAGTAGGTGGTCCTCCAGGCCTATTTGGTCCAAATGATTGGTCTTGTCCGATGTAAGAATCTTCATTTGCATTTGCAACTTATTTTATTAAAAAATAATGTAACTTCTCAAAAATAAGCTGTCAGCTCATAATCAGACTTGGAATCCCCTCTATTGCTCTCATCTTGAAATTAGTAAGTCTTCAGGTGTTTTGTAGTCTTTTTTATTTTCATTATGTATTCTCCCATAAAGCCGTGCTAGCTCTACTTTCCTTTTTGGACAAGTTACTTACCTGTACTTTCAACTGCTACATTGGCTTTACTTGGGCATTGAATTCCTAGCCTAGATTATGATTTGTCATACAAAGAGCTACCTGGTCGAAGATGACTCGAATTAAAGTTATAGCTGGAGTTTTGAGACGGGCTTGATTTTGATGTCATTCTTTCTTATTTAAGGGTGCATGGGTCAGTGCAGTTCTTTCCCCAAAATTTATAACCAAATCCTTGCTATTATTTAGAATAAAAATGAAATTCCATCCGAGAAACGTAGGGACTGTTAACTCTGTGTTCAGATTTTGGTTCGGTTTATTTGTTTATGGTGAATTTTAATCTCTGAGTATTTCACTGTTCTTGAAAGATATTTAAAAAAAGGACAGCCTGGTGGCACTAAGCTCCCGCTATGTGCGGGGTCCGGGGAAGAGCCGGACCACAAGGGTCTATTGTACGCCGCCTTACCCTGCATTTGTTCTTGAAAGATATTTCCAAGGTATAATTTTAACTCTTTATATGTGGGAATCATTCCCTTGGTTTTGGCGGTTTAGCACCTTATTGCCTAGGACAGGGAAAGGCATCACCAAGCAGCCAAGTTGTGACCTAGTAATTGATGGAGTGGGCTAAAATAATGAGAGACAAGGGTTCAAATTCTAGCAGATACAAAAAATGCTTGTTGCTTTCTTCCCATATGTCTAGCCTTTGGTGGACAGAGTTACTTGGTACCTGTGCTGGTGGGAGGCAGTAGGTACCTAATGAAGTAGTAGAGGTACGCGGAAGCTTGTTCGGATGCCACCATTGTGAAAAAAAAGAGAGGGGAAAACATCCCTGTGCGATCATTTCCTGGTTTTATCGATGTAGTAACTAAGATTTATATAGGAGCATTAACATAGTCATACAGAGAAGAGTAGATTTTTTGTTTTTGGCAGATGTCATTGTCAAATGCAAAGCCAAATGGCATCATTTATTTTTTCGTCTCCATCTTATCCGGACCCCTTTTTTTCAGTTCCAAAAAATGGGGTTTGCCGTGTGACAGTTTATCTATGGTTAATTTCTCTTTGTTGTTTAAAGGAATGGGTAAGAGATAGAAGTGGAGATCCCTGTTCTTTTGTACCTTTCTCTTTTAGGCTTGCCTCTTCTCTTTTGGGGCTTTAGAGAAAGGATGTATCCTACAAGAACAACAGGGTCGACTCATGGTAGAATTTCATCGAGTAAGAGAATGGCCATTAGAATCATACTTGTCATTCTGAATTGAGGATCAGTGTCCTCCATTATTTTAACCTAAGTTGCTCCGACATGGCAGTTTAGGTGCCGCACCCGTGTCAACACGACACTAGTATGGGTGTGAGTATGGGATTCGTACCGGATTTGGTCAAACAATTTTGGGTACCTTGACCACGACGGACGGAAAATTCGAGACGAGATACTATTTGGTTCCCGAAATCAGAACCAAAATTAGGATAAATTTGAAGAAAATAGCATACATCATCTAAGAAATCAATCCTCGACTTATCTACAACTTGAGAATAAAAAATAAATCCACACTTTACAAGCTATACTTGAGTATGTCATTAAAAAAAATCATAATTTAGAGACATTTTTTATTATTATTTTTTTTTGAATGATTTTTAGCCGGATCCCCGCACCCGTATCCGTACTAAGATCCGTATCCCCGAATCTAAGAATTTACATCTCGAAGGATCTGACCTCTAGATCTGCACCCATGTCCGACACCCGTACCCGTGTCCGAGCAACTTAGATTTTAACTAGCTTGGAACGAATTGCTTTATTGCTATTGATTGGCATTTATTATGTTGCCCTTTTTTGATAGGTTGAAATTTACTATATTGTGTTTGCCCTATTGTTCAGGTGTGGCAACATAAATTGGGCTAAGAGGAACAAGTGTAACATCTGCAACACCAACAAACCTGGGACCAATGAGGGTGGTGTGAGGTATGCAAAAGACGATGCAACATTGAATGTTTATTAAGATTTCTAAGAACTGTTATTTTCTCTAACCGCAGTCTGATTGGGTCAATTAATTTGGTTGTGTATGGTTTTCACCATAGATGTCTTGCTTATTTTTATTACAATTGCATATTTCTTGAAACTAGGTCTTGAGGCCCTCCCTTCCCCCTTCTCCTTATTGCTCTGCAACAATTAGAAAGGAATTTGCTGCATTGCTAGCAGCTGGAAAAGGAACAGAGGTGCACAAGACATTATGTTAGGTGGCCTTAACTTAATGTTGATGATTGGCGGTATTGGAGCTACTGGTGCTTTAGACTAATGTGCTACATGAATGTTATCTAACGAAATGTTCTTTACTTGGGATTTTATATATGGGATGTTCTTATATCAAGATAATCAGTATAGCTGCGTTATAGGCCTGCCGTTACAATTGATATGTTTTTCTTTATTTTGAAATGGTAAGTATTATCGATATAGCACAAAGATTGTCCTGAATACATCTCCAAAAACCCAAAAAAAGGAAAACCTTGACCTGACCTATCTATCTATATAAGGTTTCTATACATTTTTTTTGAGAATAGTAACAGTGATATAAGCTTTCTAGTTTCTATACATTGTAACAAGGTTTCCACATCATTTACAAAATCCATATTACACCAACTGGCTAAGTTGCTCGGTCTCTTCATTTCTGGTGCCGCACCCGTGTCGGCATGACATGTGTGCTGGTGTGGGATCCCTACTGGATTTAGTCAACTGATTTTGGGTACTTTGACCAAAATTGACGGAGGAATCGGGACAAATACAATGATTTTTTAAATCAAACAAAAGATAGGGTGAAATTGGAGAAAATAGAATCTATGTCAGTCCTTTCCTTTTATCTCCTTCTCGGATTCTCCTCTTGATTAACATTTTCTCCTTCTTGAAATACCTTGTAAGTTTTCCACGTAATGTCTCATAATTTAGACATATTTTTATAACTCTATTTTTAGATATTTGAATTACTTTTAGCCGAATACTTGCACATGTATCCGTTCTTGGATCCATACAACTGAATCTTAAAATTTAGATTGTGAAGGATCCGATCTCTAGATTGGCACATGTATCGGACACCCGCACCTGAGTTCGAGCAACTTAGCCAACTCGAGAGCAAAAAAATAAAATCAGATCTGATATTCAGTGTATTGCTGACTTGTCCTTTAAAACATCTTCTATTCCTTTCCTTCCATAGACACCACCAAATGCATGCTGATATTGTATTCATATGATCTTAAAAGAACTTTTCACTTCTTTCCTGCTCCAGCAACTTAAGAAGTCTATAGTTGATCTTGGCATCACCTAGCTCATGCCCAGAATATTATTAAACAGCTGCTGCACCTGTGTTGCAACAGGACAATGCAAAAGTAGGTGGTTGATAGTTTCTATGTTTCCATCACACATCACATTTGTTGCACAATTGGTAACCTTTTCTTTGCAAATTCTCTTTGGCAAGACATGCTCCTTTGGACACCAACCACACAAAACACATTGATCTTGACAGGGGCCTTTGACTTCGCTATCTGTTTCCAGGGGTTCGAAAAGGAGAACAGTTGGTTCCCTGTTTGCACTTTGTAACAAGACTTCACAGTGAATTGTCCATCTCCATTTCCCTTCCATATCAGTCTGTCTACATTGCTATTGAGTTCCTGTAAATTGGATAACACTCTGAATATGTGATATCTTCTAACTCCCAGTCCTTCAGATTTCTCCTAAAAATGATATTCCATGAGTTATTGTTTCTGTTCTGAGCTACAGTCATATCACTGCCCTGTGCAAGCTGAAAAAGTGAGGGAAATTGGTCTCTTAAAGGGGAATGACCATGCCAATTGTCATGCCAAAGGATAGATTTCTACCATTGCATTGCAATTTTTACATATTTTCTTAGACAATTTTGGGATTGCTTTTGTGTTAGTAAGCATATAAAATATAACTCTTAAGCCAGTGTTCTAATATGAAAATAAATATATTTTGAAAGTGATTGAATACAGTTTAATTTGATGCCATATTTATAGTTTGTGCCTATAATCTTATGGCTATGGCAGCTTCGATTTGAGGAAAGTGTATGGTGATTTAGCATAGTCTATCCAATAAATCCTATTCTTTAGCAACTCGTTCTTATAATTTCGCCTTCTAGGTATTAACTTTGATCTGTTTTTATTGTAATCGACAGAGGAGGACGTGCAGGAGGTTATAAAGAACTCGATGAAGAAGAAATAGAGGAAACTAGACGTCGGAGGAGAGAGGCTGAAGAAGTAAGATAAGAATAGCAGAAGTATATGAGTTATAATGCTTTATCCCTGGTGTCATTCTGCCTCTGACTTTCTGGTAAAATTTTCATCTCAATTACAGGATGATGGTGAGATGTATGATGAGTTTGGAAATCTGAAAAAGAAGTTTCGTGCTAAAATGCAGCGAGCAGAAGCAGCCCAGAGCCTTCCCCCTGGAGTAGGACGCGCTGGATGGGAAGCTGAGGAATTAGGTAGGGGCAATAGTTTTGTTGTATGTGTTGTCCATAATGAAGGATATAAGGTTCTTCATTTTCTATGTCTATGTTTTCCGCGCAGCTTCTACAGTATCAACCAGACTCCATAGTATCCCTAGGTGTTTCAGCGAGCAGTATTTGGCTATTTGCTGGAGTTTAAAAGTTCTATGCATCTTGTATAATTTTTCTTGTCTAGTGGATCAGACTGGTTCATTTAGTAGACGGATTTCAGCTAGTGTCTACAAGATTGGTTGGCTTGATCCTATCCACCCAGTTTTGTGATTGAGGCGTAGTTAGTAGTAGTATTCTTGTTAGGCAGATTATTAAAGTAGGTTTTGCCTCTAACAATTGATAAATACCTTCACTAAAAGCTACAAAACTTCACCAAGAATCTGTCACTCACATGCCATTGGAAGAATGTTAGTGTGGTCAGCTGAGGAACCATTGCTTGAGAGGAGGGTAATAGGAAATCCCCACAATGGAGTTTGAGACGCCACCCGCTAGTGCTGGAGCTGTCTCTTACTGGCTTCTAATGTTCTAATCGGGGCCTTTGGCTGACGAAAGTTATGTAGATGACTTGATTCTCTTGCCTATGTATAATCTTTGTCGAAATAAAATTCTTTGTTAAAATCTTATTCCAATTTATTTTATTTTCCTTAATTTGCTTGGCACGAATTTGTATTTCCCTTGTTCTGGTTCAATGCTCAATTATAGGAAGTTTAGTTACTTTGCTTTAATTGATTTAGATGAGTTTGGATCTTGGAGCGTCTTAGAAGATGATACAATGACATAGCGGTGGATTCAAAGTATATATAGCTGTTATTTATTGATATGACTAGAAAATGGAATTATTGATGTCTTGAGCCACCACAGTAGGTCATTATGATGGGATAGAGACTGCATATTACAATTCAGCCTTGGTTATGTTGGATATAAATAAAGATGCAAAGCTTTGACATATCTCAATTGTTTTGTAATCCCCTCGCATTCTTGTTTGTAATGTTAGATGAGCACACGTTGTTGCCTAAATAGGTTAAAAAAGAGAGAGGTAGAATTACCTCTCTACCCTCACATAGCCAGGCATTTAACCTTCCAATAGCTTGTGAGGAATATGCAATTCTTCGTTCTGTGTTTTGGTATGGGCAATAACAATTGGAAGGGAAGAGCCGGATAAACTATGTGAGTTTTATCTGCCAAGTTCAGTGAAAGAGGGGCATAAGTAGGAGTTTCATACAAGTGGGGCACTAAAACCTTACTAAAATCTTCTTTATCTGATTAAAAGATGCCCAGTTTTTTCGGGTGTTGGTCCTCACTAGTTGCCAACTTCATTTGGCTTGATGAGCCCTTTACACCTGAGCCTCAAGAGATTCCATATGAAAGCGCTTAGCGTGCTTCTGAAACGTAATTAATGGAAGACCTAAGTGTTCCTGACGATTACCCTTTAATTTGGCAGGTGTGGCTGACCGAGATAGAAAGGAGAGAAGCAGAGGAAGATCAAGAGATTATGATGAGAGAGAGAGATCTAGGCACCGGAGCAGAAGCAGAGAGAGGGATAGGGGAAGAGACAGAGACCGCTCCTACGACTATGATCGAGACAGAGAATATGGCCGTGACCGAGACCGTGAGCGGAGCAGGCATCGTTATTGAAGAGGTTGTGTTGGTGATTCCATGAAAATGTTGTCCAGTTTTGGTATTCGTCAAACTTCATTTGTCTCATGTTTACATGGGGCTATATTAGTATGTCACCTTCTTAAGGTTGCTTCACCTTTGTCAAATTCATATATTTGACTATTCGACTTTATCTGGGCTATCTTTGTCAAACTCATATGTTGGATATTCGTTTTGCTACAACACTTGTTTCTAAGGAGGCAATCAACTTTCTTATATCTTCTGATTTCTTTCCGTGATTTCTTTGAAAATGATTCATATAGTCGATCACAACTAGCTAGGGATTGGCGCGATGTTGGTGTCGTCTCTCTGATACAATTAGTATGATAAAAGAGTCTCTCCGTATGTAAAAATCAGTAAAACTCTTGTGAGGATAATTTCTGAAGCATAGACTGAGTTGTTTTGTCTCTTGCTGTAAGAAGTTCTTTTTATTTTTGGTGGAATATTAGTATATGTCATTTTCCATGTTACAAATTCACTCTTCGTAATCTTTGTTTTTTTTTCTATCCGACGTCTGACACCTTGGATTCCGATTAATTTTGATTCTCACTATAAGACTCATTAAAGGAAAAGTCGCTACCTACTAGGATACTTTTTATTTCTAAGACTAGAACCCGAAATATATGATTATCATACCTCATGTCACGAACCCACTATGATCAATCTATAACATTTCAAATATTGTAAATTAAAATGCAAGTTGTCGGTTCACAAGGAAATACAAATGAATTTGGTTACTTAATTAATGAAATTAAGTAATTGCTATATTTATTTATTCAATTCAAATAATAAGGTGTGTCCTGTGACATAATTTTGTGATTTTCTTAAGGGGGTCCTAGCTCACATGTCCAAGAAGTGACATCCCACATAAATACAAAAGGGAAGGCAACCAAAAACAACCAAAAAGACAATAAAATTCTCCATTTTAATTATTTGATAGCTATAGCCTTTCTTTTGACTTCCAGAGTTTGGCCCCTACATTAAACAAATTCTCCACCTATTCTTCATATATTCTTTGTACCAAATGCTTTTTTTAATTTCTTTCTTTTTGTGCTTACATTTCCTAATGTTATAGATAATATCTCTCCTTCTTAATTAGAGGTTTTGGACGTAAACCTTATGAATAACAATAATTTTGATAGGAAACCCTTTTTCTTTTTAGTAAGCCTTATCGTCTAAGTTGTTTCGAAATCAAAAAAAGAGCAATTTTTCGTGCAGCTTACTCATAGTTTAGGTGCGTATATCGTTTTTGGCTGAAGAAGTGACGATGCGAATCCAAATTAGTTATAGCACCCAAAGCACATTATCGAAGATCAGCTAAGTAACCAAAAAACATTTTCTTAACCCCCCCCCCCCTACCCCCCCTCGGTGCACGAACGCGAAAACATCTTATTTCCGCCACGACTTCAGACATTAATTCCTTAACGTTTTTAATTAAATTTACATATTTAAAATTTATAGAAAAGGTAATCGGTCAAATTTTTTATAAGTACAAATATGTGAAAGGTATTTGAGAAATATTGTTTAAAAATAGTACACCTAAGATAAATACTTTTATCATTGATCATTCAATACAATATCTTCCCATTTCTCTCCAAAAATCTATATCGTTGGATTTGTGGACCTAAAAGAATCTTAGCTGTTATAATTAAAACTCTTGGCTTGTCAACAACATAGCATTTTCATGCACGTAAAATTAGTACAAATTGTCACATCTTTTGTTTCTGGCCAAACACAGTCCATGTCTTCATTTGTAATTATGGATTCTAAAGTTAACATCAAAATTATAACTCGTCTTAATTATTGAGTTCGTAATTAAATATTTACTTCTATTTAATATAAATACAGGGTCTGAGACTTTAAGCAAACATTATTGAGTTTATCCGAACTCATACCTAAACGTTCCCTGTTGACCTTGTATTATCTAACAATGATGGGTTTCAAGAATTATTTTAACTTTATAATTTGAACAGAAAATTAAAAGAAACGAAAAATTAGAGCAAAGATTGAGATTACATATTTTAATGTGGAGGGGATTTATATTGACATAAAAAGAACCAAATAGGTAACGGCCTAATATTTTGGAATTATAAACTGACAGTAGAATTTTGAACTATAGTTTTTTACTTTACCCAACTACAATAGACAAAATAAGGAAATTTTTGAAAAGCTAACATCTTTTAACTTTTTTGCATGTTTCAAAATTGTTAATGAATCAAACATAGTTATATAACTAGAAAACATAGACTAAATTCAATCTAATCTTGGAAATATTTCTAGGATAAATTAATGTATTTTTCTTGATGTGTGTTTTAGGGTAAGAGACTCAAATTCTTTTCCCTTTTTGTCAACTTTAACATTCCACTGATCCCAAAATTATGCTTCAATTTCAAGCGAGCGAATATCGGTTAAATGAACCTTTATTGATTGTGTCGCTCTATTTAAGCTCATCTCATTGATATTATTTAAAAAAAAAAAAAAAATACTTGAAATTTTCTATATTTTCAACCATCGTGGCTTGCATACAATTAAATCTTTGATAGGACTAAAAAATCATTAGAAAATATAATAAACGTACAAACGTAGCTAAAATATATTCCCAACTAATTGATATAAATTATAGTAATAGCAAACTAGTAGCAAAATTCACATGATTAGCTATAGTGCCCTTTTCATTTGTATTCACACACAGACAGAGGGACAAAAATACCTTAATTATTTATGCGTCAAAAATCCACATACATATAAATAATTAAATAGGACCAAAAAAAAAAAAAAAAATTGTAGGGACAGTAGAATCAATTTATCGATGTTGCTAAGAATCATACAACACGTAGCCTCCTTTTATCTTTATGCTTTGAACTGCTCCCCTATACCACCCCAACCCCCAAACATCCACATACTACCAAAAGGGCAATGATTGTATCAGTAGAGACGGATTCCGGATTTAAAGTATCGAACAAAAATTTGAACAGATTCTGAAATAGGAGTCGTACCCAGGCAGCGCACCAAAAGTCAAATTGTGCCCTCCCCCCTCCAAATCGACCAATACAACAACCTAAACTTTAAATTTTAGGGTGCTAATCAAAATATATACTTGATATTTCAAACATATATACATATATGTTTCCTAAAATTAGCCACCTACCCTAAGGGTAAGTCCGCATCTGATTGTATGCGAATATATAGTTAAACTTATACACAACTGTAAAAAAAAAAATTACATTATTAAAATTTAAATCACCTAAAAATAAATAATCTGTAACATAAAAAAAGGAGTTAATTTAATCCATGGTCATTGAACTTTTGTGTTTGTTGCGCAAAAGTCACTTTTCTTTATTTTTGTTACGTAAAAATCATTCAACTTTGTGTTCATTACACAAAAGTCACTTTTCTTTCTTTTGTTACACAAAAATCATTTTACTTTGCTCTAGTTATCACAAAAGTCACATTTTTACTTGAAAAGTCTATTATGCCCTTGATATTATATAAACCTTCATATTTATTTAATACCTTCTATATTATATATTATATAATATATTATTAACTATGTATTTTATTTATAAATAAAATAACTTAATATTATTTTATTTATTATTTTTATAATATATTCTCATATTTAATTTTTCCTTAACGTTAATTTTCAAAATATATTAGTAGCGTTATTTAATTTGTCAGTAACTTTTATATATTAGTAGAGAAATAAATCGGCAAGTACATTTTCGTGAAAAAATCGCAGTCAAACAAAAAAAAAACTGAGGAAAAAATCATATGTTAATCTGAAGGAAAATCCCTAGGTAACTCTACATGCGAATTTAGCTGGGGATATTTTCTTGGGAATTTACCTGGGCAATTGGTTATTTGGAAAATTGTACTACTAGAAATTTGGGAAAAATCGTCCAAAAAAATTGACCAAAATTGGTTGGTAATGGCCACTAACCGTCCAAAAATGCGGCCATTAACGTATGGTCGGTATTTTGAAGGTCAGAAGGGCATACTGACCAAAGCTGGTCGGAAATTACCGACCAACTTTGGTCGGTCAATTAAATTCAAAAAAAAAAAAAGAATTGCTGAAAAAAAAGTTATTTTATAACGCTAGTAATATATCTTGAAAATTAAAGATAGAAAAAACTAAATATATGAATATATTATAAAAATAATAAATAAAATAATATTCAGTTATTTTATTTATAAATAAAATAAATTGGTAAAAATATATATATAGTATATAATATAGGAGGTATTATAAATATGAAGGTTTATATAATATCAAGGGTATAATAGACTTTTCAAGTAAAAATGTGACTTTTGTGATAACTAGAGCAAAGTAAAGTGATTTTTGTGTAACAAAAGTGACTTTTGTGTAATGAACACAAAGTTGAATATTTTTACGTAACAAAAAAAAAGAAAAGTGGCTTTTGGGTAACAAACACAAAAGTTCAATGACCATGAATAAAATTATCTCTAGAAAAAGTAATGACGTGCTTCATCTGATAATTACAATGCGCAATATAATGATATAGTCAGAGGCGGTCGAATCGCGGGTCCGCCTCCGGTGATAGTACCAGGTTCATTTGAACTCATAAATTTATAAATATAAGTTCAATACAAGGATCCTAAAAATTGAACCCACAATATTTAAATCTTGGATCCGCCTTCGTTCCGATAGCGTAAAGATTTTTTATGCCGTTAATATATACTCCTATAGCGTATATAAATTCCTTCACATGTAACCAATAGCTTGTGAGAGGCTATTTGTATCTTTCAATTACTAAACTCAAAGTACTGTTCTTTTTTCTTTCACTTGTCTTAGTTTCATTCAGTGCAAAATTAGCCATGCCACTACAAGCTCTCTGTGATCTGCAAATCCATGTAAATGGTCAACACACATTCTTTCTCCACCAGGTAAAAACAACCAATCTTTTAACTCTCCATTTTTCATTCTCTCAACCAACCAATCTGCAGCGAAGTCAAGAAATTCAATAAGGACGTTGCAATTTTAAACATCATTTACTAGTGGGTCGTGCAAGGATATTCAAAATCTATTTTTTATCAATAATAAGTACATTTTACTCGGTATACGATATAATTTTTTGGCGAAAGGTGTTCAGTTGATCATTCTTGCCCACGTATAGTTTCGCCCCTGAATTAACTAATTTACTAAACAATTTTTTTTTTTTTTCTGCAGAAAGTCATTTCAAGATTCTCTGGAAAGTTGAAGAAAATAATCAAACAAGAAAAGAAGAAAACACAGATAAAGAATTCAGGAATAGAGATTCTTGATTTTCCAGGTGGAGAAGAAGGTTTTGAATTGGTTTCAAGGTTCTGTTACAACAATGGAAACATTAAAATCACTGTCTCAAATGTGTGCTTACTCCACTGCTGTGCAAATTTTCTTGAAATGACAGAAAAGTTATCAACTTTCAATCTGTTACATCAAACAGAAAACTTTTTTGAAGGGTTATTTTATTGGTCATGGCATGATATAATAACATCACTTAAGAGCTGTGAATCTTTCTTGAATTATGCAGATTCTTGTGGTTTAATTCAGAAACTAATGACTTCACTTCTAGCCAAGATTGCTCAGAATTCAGATATTAATAATCTTTTTGGTTTATCAACTTCATCAGCTTCCTCTTCTTCATCATCTTCTGAACAAATGAAGTCAAGTTCAATATCAACAAACAAAGTTTGGTGGTTTGAGGAAATGACCATTTTATCCCCAAAAATAATTGAGCATTTTTTGAGGACTTTAGGAGCATTTGGAAGTGAAAATAATAGTTTACTTCTCACAAGATTTTTGCTTTATTACTTAAAAACATCAGCCCAATATTGCAAAAGTCAGAATCTGATTTCAAGAATTGAGTACAGTGGCTTAGCTGATACAGCAGTTAAAGGTGTGATTTTGATGGGGAAAACAGCATTTTCTTGTAGAAATCTTTTTTGGGTATTAAGAATTGTTTGTGGATTTGGGATTAGTAAAGAATGCAGAGGTAATTTGGAGAAATTGATAGGTGGGAATCTTGATCAAGCTACACTAGATGATATTCTTGTTTGTGGACATAATGGAGGTGTTTATGATGTGAATCTTGTGTTGAGATTGATTAAAGTTTTTGTTCATATTAATGATAAAGTTTCTATACAAAAGTTGAAAAAAGTTGGAAGATTGATAGATAAGTATTTGAGAGAAATTGCTCCAGACCAAAGTCTTAAAATATCAAAGTTTCTTGGCATAGCAGAGAGTTTACCAGATTATGCAAGGGATTGTTTTGATGGGGTTTACAGAGCCATTGATATCTATCTTGAGGTAATTATTATTCCTTCCGTCTCAATTTATGTGATACTTTATCTTTATTTTTATTTTTTTGGTTCCCACTTGATGTCCGGTATCTGCATTAAGACCGGACTAAATCCGGATTCGCGCCGAGAAGTCCCACATTAAAACCTAGGAGTTCGAACCCGAGACCTCTGGTTAAGGATGAATCTCTTTCTTTATTAGTACTCCTTCCATCTGAAATTATACGTCGTGTTTCTTTTTTATACGTCCTTAAGAAACATTAATTAGAAGGAATTTTAGACTATTTACCCTTATTCATATCTTAAGTTATGATCTCCCTTTATTAAATATTTATTCTATTTATGTGCTATCTCTTTTTTCAAGAACAATTATAATTTAGGGTAAAATAAAAAAAATATAATTTATTTTGTCTTGAACTTCCAAAATAATAAATAATTTGAGACAATTATTTTTAAAAATTACGACAGATAATTTAAGATAGAGGGAGTACGTTACAAAAAAAAAAAAGCCCTCTTTCCTAATTTAAAAACAATTTACACCCCAAATATCTATTGTTTGTTTTATACTTCAAGTTTCAAAAGTCTTCATTTTTTTCTTGAACTCGATTCTAAATCAAACATCGCCACATAAAATGGGATGGAGGGAGGTCACGGGTTCGAGCTGTGAAAACAATTTCTTGCAGAAATGAAGGATAAGACTGCGTACAATAAACCCTTGTAATCCGGCTTTTTCCCGTTTCTCGCACATAGCGGGAACTTAGTATACCGGACTACCTTGTCTTTCTTTTTTCCCCCTTCTTATCCATGAAATAATAACTGCTACTGATTCACTGGTCAATAGTAGTTTAAGATGCCTCTAAGATAAAAAGTTTTTAAGGTTTGGACAAAAAGCTAAAGATATGGGATAAGACAAGAAGATGTCTTCCCAATAAGGCAATACTTTTCACTTTTGCATTTTTTGTTATGGTGAAAAGTGTGTCTTTTTGTGGAAATTTTTTGAATCTTTTTGGGAAAACCCCACAAGTGTGCAGAAAGTTTCACTTACTAGTTGCACCACTTGTAATAAATGCAAGTTTTATTTTTCATTTTTTTCAACAGATAAATATGCTCTAGTACAATTTTAGTTTTAGCTAAATGAGTAGTACATTTTACTATGGTGATATACTGATATGCATAACATGCAGTGGGGCCTTCTAATCATACTTATGGATTTATCTGTTATTGCCTTACTGTGAACTGCAGATTTAACATAGTTTTCATGATATGAATACTATGCAAAATATACCTCTATTTTCTTTTTATGTTTTTTTCTTTGTTGGAAGGTACAAGGCTTTTAGCATATGAGAGAAATACCTCATAATTCATTTTTTGAGTTGTTTGGTTGGGAACGAGTTATCCCATGATTAATTATTCCGGAACTAGTTATCTCATCCTCTCATAGGGATAAAAATAACACTACAAATTCCGGGATAATTAATCTATTATTCCGGGATTGTTGTCTCACCTTCTCATAGGAACAAAAATAACACTTTCATTCCGGGATAACTAATCCTAGGATTAGTTATACCGCGATATTATCCCAACCAAACCTGGGATAAACTCATCTCAAATTTAATCCTAGGATTATTTATCCCTTATCCCTCGTACCAAACAAGCCCTAAGTCATCTGTGTAAGATTATAAGGGGTCATTTGGTAGGATGCTTTAGAGAAAATAATGCATGCATTTAGCTTTTGTTATTGCTAATCCTTTGTTTGTACTAATGCAAGTATTAGTTATACAACCTATTTGGTATTATCCTATATATAACTAATATATAGCAAACCATGGTATTAACAATACCAAGGCTATTAATGCATGGATTAGCATGGTTAAAGATAAAATTATCCTTAAAATCCCTTAAAGCTAAAGAATATGGAGGGCATTTTTGTAAACAACTAATTTTCTTTAATATCGTGTAATGCATATTAATTTTTAATACACCATATCAAATACTGGATAACAAATAATCTCGGCATAACTAATACTTAAACTACTAACTCATATATTACTAATTCCTACATTACTAATACACCTTATTCAGCACTATTCGTATACACGCTACCAAATTACCCCTTAGCATTCATGAGAAGACTCAAATGTAAAGCATTTGAATTTCGCATGGCATATGAATTTTGGACTTAAAAGGAAAAGTAGTAGGGTAATAATAAAAGTTTGTCATGGGAACTTGTGAATTCATTAATTCATGAGAACTTTTATGTAAACCAATCAGTGATCTGCATGGGACCCTCAAAATAGTTGCTGCAGCATCTTTCATGGACAGTCTTGAGTTAAGTCATTGTAAGATTTGTACTAGAAACTGTTTTAGGTAGTTATAATTGATTTTACTTTGTCATTGTGTTCTTTCTATTTCTTATTGCCTATGTCCTTTTATGTGCTGAATCCTTTCTATAAATAACTCTTTCATTCTAAAGAAATTTCCTCCCCCCTAACATGATTAAGGTGCCATTTGTTAATTATGTACTCCTCCCATTTCATTTTGTATTGTACTCCCTCCGGTCCAAAATAAGTCATTTTTTGGCCTTTTTTTGTCGTCCAAAATAAGTGATTTTTTCAGATTTCAAGAATGAATTAATCATTTTTTTCCTACATTGCCTTTGGAGTAAATAGTGTTGGAGTATGTGTTAGGAGTATTTATGTGAAGAGATAGTAAAGGTTAATATGGTCAATTTCATTGCTAATTAATGTTAAATTAATCTGCGTGAAAACAGCTAAAAAATCACTTATTTTGGACCGGAGGGAGTAGTGTTTTGATTGAGTATAGAGTTTTAAAAAAGAAAGATTTCTGACACATACACTATTAGAATTTGTGATCCTTAACTGTGAGAGCATGTCACTAAAGATAAAATGTGAAATTTAAACTTTAAGGATTTTCAAATATAGAAGAGTGTCATTCTTTGTAAAATAAATCAAAAGGGAAAGAAAGAAAATGAGCAGCCTGGTGCACAAGGCATTCCGCATTCACGTAGGGTCCGGGGAAGGATCGCACTCCAAGTGGTGTGATGTAGACAACCTAACCTAATGCAAGCATTAATGGCTGCTTCCACGGCTCGAAGCCATGACCTATAGGTCCCACGGAGAAAACTTTACTGTTCCAAGACTCCCCTTTAAAAAGGAAAGAGCGTCATATAAAATAAAACAGAAAGAATAGTGTTTCTGCTATCGTTCTTCTTTTCATTTTGCCTTATATATTATGTTTCTTGCATCTAAGATGGCACATTATATGGTTTAAATTTGATTGCAGTCTCATCCAACCCTTTCATTAGAGGAAAGATCAAGACTATGCAGATGTCTCAACTATGAGAAACTAAGCCTTGAAGCATGCAAAGACTTAGCAGAAAATCCAAGAATTTCACCAAGAATTGCTGTCCAAGCACTTGCTTCTCAGAATTCTTCAAGTATCCCAACAACAGACAACAACTTTGTAAAGGAAACAAAAGTCAGCAATAGCCAAATGGTTTTGTACAAGAAAAACAAGAGTGACAGTTCTAGTTCAAGTGATCAACATAGCTTGCAAGAAGAGGAACATGAATATATGAGGCTAAACTTGCAAAAGATGCAGTGGAGAGTAGTGGAGTTGGAAAAAATATGCAAAGATATGAAAGGCCAAATGTCTAAAATGGTGAAAACTGGGGCAATTATTCCTCCTGCTCATACTAGAGCTTTGCCTAGGCTTTGTAGAAGTCAGGACTTCTGAGAAAAAAACAAAGCAAAAAAAAGCATATGTTGATAATTCACAAGTGGAATTCATCCTTTCCTAGTTTTCTACTGTAACAGAATTAAGTATTAATTTCTTCCTAGATTTTTTGCCTGTAAAGTTGTCCTTGCCAATGTAAAGGTTCTCACTTTGAAGAAGTGTTTCATGGCTTAAATTCTTCCTCCTTAGAATTATTTTCACCCTGTTTCCATTAAAAAAGCTTGATAAATGACGATGTATCATATGCAAGGCTGACAGTCTACTTGACAACATTCAGAAAATTGCATCTATTTGGTGAATTGATCAAGATTTTGCTAGACAATTCGTTAACAAACTCATTAATATAGCAAATGCTACAATATTGGAAATTAAAAGCTCCTCTCTAAGACCAACTAAAATCTGGATTAAAGTTTGCAGAAAACTCAGTTGAATTTGGTCTCTTTCGAAAAGGAATGAATCCATTTCCTACCAAATTAACATTTAAAAACTGGATCATTGCTCCCACTAAATCTGGCTCTGCAATTTATTTAAAATGTAACTAAATTCTGAATCTAACAAGGGTCAGATATTTACCAGCAAGTGATCAGTGATGAATACAACAGCAACAATAGGGTACAGGAAAGGAAGCTAACATTTTATCTGCACAGTGAACCAATGATGAATGAAACATAGAGGAGCACTGAAAAATATGACAGGGCATCCCCTGTATAGCCCTATCATACAGAGAGATTTAACAAAAATGAATATTTGGCTATACATGTGGAAAATAAGCGGCACTGCACTACAGGGTATCGGAGCCACCTTGTTATCCTCAAGATGATCTCTTTCTAGGGTGGGGTCTTTCTTTTACAATCTTATACCAGCAACTATTAAGGATTTTGTCAAACTATGAACCTCTCTCTCTCTCTCTCTCTCTCTCTCTCTCACAGCACAAACATGTACCGGTAATTAGGTTACAGGATAAAAAAATGAGGCATCTTTAAACTTGAGCAGAGTACAGAGGGGCTCGCTCCTACAGTATAATCCACATGGAAATTGGTCGTGATCATCTATCAGCTACTGTTCTGAACTGTCTGTGACTGGCATCTCTCATCTGCTTCCTGGGAAGGACCGATCTTACGCAGAGACCGGTACTGCAACCGGACATTTTCTCCACTGTCAATAATCTTAAGCAAATACCTGCAGGAATTGAGAAGATCATTTTAGGGATCCCTAAACAAGGAGAACTTTTGAAGCATGACCAATGCATCTGTCTAAAAGTATTATTGTCGCAGATATCCAGCAAACCAGCCAAGGAACAAAACAGTTGTTTAAAACATACTGCAAGGGAAATGGTATTAATCTCTTATGACACTAGAGGAATGAGAAAATTTGCAGGAACTAAATATCACTAGCAACTGAAATGCTTTAATGTATTAATCTCTTATGACAGCAAAGAAATGAGAGAATTTGCAAGAACTACACCATCACTAGCAACTGAAATACGACTTCTCAATAAAATGCAACATCATTTTTTCAATATAATGCAACAACATGACAAGCTAATCGCTTTTATCTCAATTACTTGATAGATATAGAACAGACTGAGAGGTCGAGAAGTCTTCAGATAACACACATGCTTTCATGAAGAAAGATTCATTTTGTCACATTGGACTAAAAGCTCCTAAAAACTTGATTTTATTGAAAATTTTAGATGATAATTGTTACTTGAATATTTCAATTTGACATACCAATACACACTTTTCCTGTAATAAGGTATATCTATTTCTTATTTTATTATAGATATGTGAATCGGACAAAATTGAATGACAGGATATGTCTGTAAACTTAAGTGGTTAACTATGAAACAAACATGGACCTTGAGTCCTTGATAGACTTACAATGATTCACAGATTACAACTAGCAAAATAATATCCATAATGTCTATCATATTTATTCTAATGCAAGACACCATAAACTACAATTGGGACTTCCTTGCAGACCCAATAATAGCTTAAGTTTTGAGCTGTCAAATTGGTTACTTCCTCTAAATGGATGGCTCTTGCAGCAGTATCACTTAGATTTCAGTAATTTAAGCTAAAACACCGCACTGGATATTCCATGCAACAACTGTAATGATCTAAATTGACATTCAAACTGCAGTAGGTACGCAAAATATTAAGGAAATGCTCCGGTAGCTAACCAGCCATTAAGACACTGTGACGTGATTACAGCTTCCTTTCCAACAAATTTATCTGGTGTCCTCCTATTTCCCTGCACAGTTTAGCATTCTCATCGCTGTAATTCGGTGAATTCTTTCCTATAGCTTTGAAAATTTAAAATGCAGTCTCACAAATATCTCACCCTTATAACAACTTTCTCATTCACCGAGTATGGATACTGAACACCTTTATGGGGTCCATTTTCAGAAGGAACCTCTCCATTTTCCTGGAAGGTTTGAAGTAGTGAGGATTTCTACGAATCATTAAGAAATTCAAATGTGAAACATTTATAGGTAAATGAAGCAAGAAATTTGAGATTTGCCTGAGACATCTCCGTGCGGTACTCCAATGCATTAAGTTCAGCTTGCTAATGTGAAATGTGATTTTATCTAACTATATGTTACACAGAGATGATAGATAGCAATTCAAATGACAAATTTCCAACCTCACAGGATCATTAATTATCAGAGATTCAATAATACTTTCAATCCACCTCCCTAAGGGGGAGCTCCGAGGATATGGGCAGTGTTGTGCCGGTGTTTCAGATTCCTAACCATTCCAGCACTAGCTTAACTGGGGAAAAGCATCCCCCTTCCCCAACAAAGGGGAACGCTACTCAAGGAACCTCCCAAGAATACGAGAACGACCTATCCTTAAGTTAGGTACATGACATCTCTTATGAAGAAGTCAATTGTCGAAGAATATTATAATAGGTAAAAGCAACAGATATAGTAGGACTGGTGTCTAACCTAGAAAAACAGATTCGTGAGCAACAGTGTCCTAGTAGTTCAGCAGATTATTCAACTAATTGTGTGTCTTCTGTGGTTTCCCTTATTACCTAATCTAGAACAGCATATAAATATGGATGAAGATCAATACCATTAATTCCAAGCTTTTTTCTATGCCAGAAAAGGATTGCAAAAACTGCATTAGACTTGCTTTTTCAATATCACCTATGAAATCTGTCAAAATCTACCAAAATTAAGTCCTTCAACTAAGTTTCTTTCTTTTCTTTTCTTTTCTTTTCTTTTCTTTTTTATGAAAAGTCCTTCAACAAAGTTTTGACTTTACCATTAAAAGAAAAAGATATAGATGAGAAAAGTACATATAGAGGAACGTGAATTATACTATTTTCCAGGTACATATTCTACATCATCATTTTCGCTTGGTGATTTCAAAATACATAATCTTGCGTGCACTTGAGACGGAAAATTATCCAAAAATCGACTAGGATATATTAGTTGTGATGTCATTGAATAAAACCAGATTAAGATAGTTCCTTTTACCAAAAAGCTGAAGACAATGAGTTCTAATTAGCAGTTTGGATGGAAAAAGCTGCAGCAAAATGGGAAGATCAAAGCTTACCCTATTGTCTCCCACTTCTTTTCGGCGCTTTCTAAGAGCTGCATTGTGGAAGAGTCTTCGATCATCCTCATGCTTCACCGCCGCAGCCGCAGCTCTTAGTACTAAAGATGAAATCCATATTGTAAATCAGATTGCATAATCAATAAGAATAATCATCAAAAATTTAATAAGAGTTTCCAGAATGGTAGAGTGCATAAGAAAATACAAATTAAAATAACAAGCCTGAAGGGAAAAAGATAGCGGGTAATAAATGAACATGAGCTCACCAAGGTTGGGAATTAACGAACCACGCTCAATTTCCGCATTGCAGAGGGTACATCTTGCCTGCCATGAAGAGATGAATGTGATCATTCACCCAAGCAAGTGAAGACAGCAGCATGAAACCAAAAAGGAAAATGATTTCAAGCAAGAGTGGCTTTGTAATGAAGCAATTATGCCATTTCATAATCTCCACCTTCTAAGGAGAACAGAAAAATGGCTAGCTAGAAACGAAGACAAAAATCATGCCAACTCCTACCATATCAATAACCCTTTTCAGCATTAGACCACCAAAGGAATGTCCACATGAAACAAACATAGCATCTTCAAGGAATGCGCCACTGCAATGTTTCACATTGTAACGACGAAGTTATTATATTTGGCAGATGAAATAAACAATATTCAAATTAAACATTCATATGTTAATATAGATAATGAACAGAGCGAGAAGAAGACAGATAAAAGCTGGTGAAAAAAAACAAACAAGAGACTACAACTATCAAGTTCAATTAATGAGGCCTACAAACTTTCTAGATCAAAAATTGATTGGAGAAGTTTATAGTAACATGCTTAGTCTAACCGCAGCACACAGTGGTCATGCACTAGTTAACTAGTTTAAGAGCCAAAGAAGAGTAGGTAATGTAGCTTTTCTAGAGAACAAGATACTCCTACCTTTCCATGGGAAAACACAGATTCATGTTCCAAATTATTTATCTACTTCTTGTCCTTATTCAGGTTAAGTCTCAGTATAACAAATGTGGTGTGCAACAATGAGAATCAAATATGTGAAATTTGGGGATACAGGAATTGACATATATGATCGAGTTCCTCAGGGCCTCATCATGAGTGAAGCCACTAAAAATTTGCGAAAATAGCACTAAGATCATCTGAAGGCTTTTTGCAACATCTCACAACTAGTATGAGATATTTGTAGCCTGTAACCCTCAGTTCTGCACATTCTGCAACATGTAATAGCTCTAGCAATATACATGTTTTAAAAATAAAGCTTCACAATTGAAGATGCGGCTTTCAATTGTTTCTTAAATTTTGCCAAAAGCATCATTTTGCTTTACTTAATATCCCTCTATTTTCAGATGGCAGAAGGAACTCACAACAGCTCAACAAATGGTGGTAGAGGTTTTCACTTATCTGCTTACTGTTTTTCCGTTCTTGGGGGTAATGGGGTGTGAGCTGCAAGTAAGTTGGACTTTGTTATACCTCTTTATTAACTCCACATGATCTAGAGTAATAAAGGTATCTGTAAATATTTCAAGCATAAAACACTTTTCTATTGAACTAGCTCAGTTCCATAGAGTCGTGCATGTTTGTTCAATAGCTCATAGCTCCTGTAACCAAATTGCTTTTGTTATAAGAATACCATTTATAGAGGGCATTCCAACTCTTTAGACCATCTTAGTGGTTCTGTTTGCAAGTATAAGGCATCTACGCGGTAATGTTATGTCTCTGTTAGGTTTACAGATGTCTAGCATTTTTTTCCTTTAAACATCCCCTATCCCTCTCTAGCCAGACTGTCCATATGATGCATGGAGGAATTGTCTTCCATATATTTCTTTTGTAAAATATAGATGTTCACAAAATTTGACAAGGGAGACTTTGTAATTAGCATGACAAAGATTATGGACTTGTTAGACTCTATTTTTTAGTGGAGAACAAGTCCTGATATTGTACTATCTACAGTACCCTCCTGGTACTGTTTATTACTAAAATGACTTTATCACATAAAAAACAAAAACAGTTATCTAGCATTATTTTCTTCCTTTTTATTTTTTTGATAATGTTGTCTAGCGTTATTTTTTTGCATATTTTTGAAGAAATATAAACTTGAAAACTTCTGTTTAACCTTTAGTCAAACTAGGAAACTTTAGTAGACTAGAGAAGTGTTTGTTGAACTTCTTGCTATAAGTGGAAGTAAAGGATGTCCATTTACTATGTTAAAAATTTGAGACTGAGCAAGTATAAGATTTTTTATTTACTCAAACAGTAAATATGCTGCTATATCTAACCAGTAAAGAAGGGGAAAAGTCCACAAGACAAAATAAAACTTACGATAAAGGATCCGAAAGAACACTTCTGAGTGATGGTTCCTTATTTAGATTGTCTCGAGTGACCTGCTGATCCAGACAAAGAATGAGATGTCTTCTTATGTTGTATGCAGATCAAGATATCCATTGTCCAATTCATGTGGTATGCAATGACCGTAAAGAATATCTAACATCAACTGCTTTTATTTGCATCACAAGGAAAAAAATTCACTTTTTTATGCAATTAAACACATGTTATGTACGGAAGAGTATATCCAACTGAAGCTTCATCCATATCAAAAGAGAAGGTTATCCCAGGCCTAGTATGTAAAGAAATAGACAAATTTAGAATTTATAAATTGATATTTCCTTTTTTAAGATTGTCTCGAGCCACATGTTTCTCTTGACCTCGAATGAGATGTCTTCTCTTCTCCTAGAATGAGATGTCTCTTCATGCTGAACTCAAATGAAGATATTCATCCTCCAGTTCATGTGGAATTGATCAGCAAACAAAGACTTCCAATCTTCCAGTGATTATACCCATCACAAAATATATTTCAATTTTTCGTCCGATTATTATCCAAGGAAGAATATTCGTCCAAATAAAGCTACATAATGTAGCATGAGAGAAGTGTCCCATGCCCAGCATGCAAAAGGAGAGAGACGTTGAAAGAGAAAAAAGTGACTTGCGAGACAAAAGCCCCCTAGAAAGTGTCATGTTTTTGCTGAGTGACTACACATGAGGCATCCTTAACACTAGATGCTCATGTGCAATGAAGCTGTTGAAGACAACTGTTTTTAAACTTCTTTGGGATGTACTGAGTCGCCTAGCACTGTAAAAGAAACTTTTTGAGGATGGACTGGTTACAACATCATGAATGGGATGAAAGAGCAGTGGATTATCATTCTTGTGGTATGCTTGGTGCTAGGGAGAGAATGAACCAGAGGTGCTTTCAAAGGAAAGCCACACTTACAGTTGCTGAAAAAGTCCCACAATGTTCTAGCTCTCTGCTGGTGTAAATTAATAGATGCAGACGATGAACATAGTTTCACTGATGTCAGTAGTCAATTACAGGGAGAAAAATGATTGTTTAAGGGTGTTTTGCACTGACCAACACCATCTTATTGCTGGCTTTTGCCATTTTAATGAGATATTTTTGTGCACTGATCGGGAAAAAAAGTTGATAAGAAAAAAAGGAAGAGATTTTGATATTGAGGCACTCGCATCTATATTGATTTTTTTTACATTTAAAGCTTCATGTGGATGTAAATCCATAGCTTACTTCAAGTCCATCTAAATTGAAATTTACTCAGCACAAAACCAAAACAGACCCCACAGCATTAAAACTTAGCAGAAAAAAGGCTTTTTGCTGTGCCATTAACTTCAAGAAAAACAATTTGATCATATGTAAGGAAATACTACTTACATAAGCATTATCAATATTGCTAAGCATGTCTTCCTCGGCAGAAAGGTCATCCATAAACTGGCTTACAGAAATTGGCACGTAGCTCTGAGGAATAACATGACCAGCAGCTGCAATCGGAGAACAATCCAGTATCGCATTGCTCTGAGGTATAAGCCTAAACGCCAGTGATGTCCTACAAGATGTAGCTGTACAGCTCAGTAATTGAGTAAAACAGAAAATTCCCCTAGCAACAATTTAAAATCTCTACAACCAATGTCACTACCTTCCACCACAAGCAGTGCCCACATAGTTATCAGCTGCACCCCTGTATACGGCTGCAGGACGAAGGCCGGCGGTAGCATGGCTGAGAGCCTTACCAGTAAGCAATAGTAAATCCCCAGGACTCAAGCCACTATCTGCTAGATACCAACGACCATTGGGATCACAAACCTAGGGATAAAGAAGAAACAAACAAGGAAAATGATTGATGGCACAGAGAATCCAGAAAAGAAGTGTTTTTGTAACGAGGAGTCAGAAAAGAAGTTATAATGTATTAGTTGGAAGTTATGCACAATCCAAAACTCAAACTAAAGATCTGGAATTAACAGGAATACCTGAAGACCAGAAGCATCAGATGAAATTAGTGTCAACAGCCCCTTCTCTACTTCACCATTTGCGACTTGCTTCCCTCCACCAATAGCTCCCTTCCCATTTTGAGAGGTGGTACTGGAGAAGGTTGCAACAAGAATGGACGAAGAGGCCTCATTAATGGGCAACGGATTATCATCAAGCAAGTGATCGAAAACACTGCAGAGCACGACGTATTTGGTCAGAATCGCATTTTAGACATAAAGAGGATTTGAATGATATGATAAAGCCTAAACAAAGTTCCTTACTCGCTGCGCAAACGAAGGTGCCTTGCGATTGCACTTAAAGAAGCACGAGCTGCCCTTCCCATGCAGCGAAAAACTTCAGTCATGCATGGGGGAGAAGAGTCCATGTCTTCTAAAGGCCTAACATGTAAGAAGCTGATTATCAAATCTTTAATCCCATAAGGAAAAGCTTCTAACATCTAGCCTTAAATTTGAGGAGAAGTTTGAGACTAATAAAATCAAACTAGACAGTCTTAGAAATAGCAAGAATGTACTCAAATTCAAATAGAAGAAACCTTTAAATCGTTGAGTTCAGCATAGGGGAACTGCTGAACTGTGTCGCAAGCTAACAGTCCATGGCTTTAGGTACTTCTTATCGTTTCGAGCAAGTAAAAATGGATTACTATATTGATTTTTAGCTTCATACCGGAGATCTCTCCTCGATATCATATTCTTCCAACATTGTACTGACGGGGTATATAATTTAAACACAATAAATAAAAATCACATTTGCTTCTACTCCTTACCTTCCTGCCCTGTATATATAAACCCCACGACCACTCTTGCTACCAGTGCCGGCCCCACCATTTTGAGCTAGCGCCCTCGTCTTAAAAAAATACCTGACTGACTCCAGCCCACACCGTAGGACCGCGGTGCCTTCACTGCCGAGCTCAATCACGGCCGCGTTATGCCGCATAAGCGATCCTGAGAGGGCCTCCACGGCCCGCAAATATGGCCCAACCGGAGCTCCATCGTAAGGTGCAATATCGGAGAGCTTAACTCGGGCCAACGGCGGCAGTCCAAGTTCTACCGGCGGCCCAATTACATGGTCCCGACCCAAAGAAAGTGGTGAAGGTGAAGGAAATTGAGTAGCAGCAGTGTTGGGGGATCTAAGAGTGGGTGGAGGAGTGGGATTGATTGGGTGTGGTGAGGGTGCAGTGGACTGATGCTGATGCATCATGATCATAACCATCGATCATTTCCGTATGTAAGTATAGAAGAGAGAGAGAGAGTGTGTGTGTGTGAGAGAGAGAGAGAGTTGAATTAGGGTTTATGTAGTTGGAAAGATGAATTTCGTAGCTGGAGAACTCTGGAAATGGGAAATTGTTGAGATTTGATAAAGGAAAATTTGAGAGGTTTTGGGAGGTTTTTGGCTGCAGAAACTTGAAATGGAGTTGAAGCGCTCACAGTGGTAAAGAAGACGAAACTGTTCCTCTTTTGAGTTCTTTTTCCTTTCTTTTTTCCGCCTAATATTTGGTACCCGCATACCAAGTGGGCGTTTGGACATAAGAATTGTAAAATTCCAAAATATTAAAATGGTATTTGAAATTTAATAGAGTTGTGTTTGGATATGAATATAATTTTTGGTTTTTTTTGAAGTTTTGTGAGTAACTTGAGTGAAAATTTTGAAAAATATATTTTTGAAAATTTTATGAACAAATGCTGATTTCGAAAAAAAGTGAATTTTTTTTTTATAAAAATGGAAAAAATTTCTTATGTCCGAACGGGCTCTAAGAGTCCGTGGCCATGAATTCTTTTTCACTTTATTTTCGAATCTTTTTTACTTTTTTCGAAATCGGTGTTTGGCTATAAAATTTTCATTTTTCACTTAAAGATGAATTTTTGAATTCTCGAAAATTTGAAAAACTCAAAAAAAGTTATTTTTCAAAATTTTCACTCAGATCACTCACAAAAAATTAAAAATAACCCAAAATTATATTCATGTCCAAACACAACTCTAATTTTCAAATATCATTTTCAGTTAAAAAAAATTTCACTTTTTCAAAATTTTACAATTCTTATGTCCAAACGCCCACTAAAACCGGATTCAGCTGAAAAGTCCCACAGAGAATAAAGCACGAGCCCAAGACGTCTCGTTATGAAGAATAAAAGACTACTTACCACTCCACCGCAATCTTTGTTATTTCCTCTAAACTTGCTATAAATGAGGGAGAAATTCAAAAATAGCCAGATTTACCACTGGTCGTTGAAAAATAGCCAAGTTTCAAAAGTCATCGAAATTTAGCCACTTTAAATCTGAGCGAAAACACTGTTCAAAATCCGGAAAAATACGCCCGCAAATTTTACGGGAGTTCCAGCATAAGTATGCTTGAACTCCCGTAAATTTTACGGGAGTTCCAGGATAACTATGCTGGAACTCCCGCAAATTTTACGGCAGTTCCAGCAAGTATAATTGTCCAGTATAATATACTGGAGTTTGGAGTACTGGTGCTCCAGTCTCCCGCAAATTTTACAGGAGTTAGCAAAGTATATCGGTCCATCATAATATGCTGGAGTTCGTACACAAATGCACCAGAACTCCCGTATATTATACTGGACCGGTCCCTGTTGCAGCAAAATAGTGGCTATTTTTCATTGACTTGATAAACGCTGGCTATTTTTCATTGACCAGTGTGAAAACTGGCTATACCATGATATTTTAACTATAAATCACTCTAATAGTCCAACGAATCCTTTTTCCTCCGAACTTAAAATTACTTTAATATGTTTTTAGCAAATTATTTTGTAATTTTCCTTACCATAAATCATAAGTAAACTTTTGATTATGATTTAAGATTATCTTTAAATTGAAGTTTTATTACGACCAAGAGAAAATGAGACTTTTTTTTTTGGGCAAAATATAAAATTGGCCATTCGGCCGAAACTACTAATATTTGCTAGACAAAAAATTAGTAAAAGGAAAATTTGACCCTTCTCACTTTTTTCCTTAATCCTTGATAGTAATTGCTAAAGTTGACAAGTTACCACTTTGACAGTGGTAATCTCAATACTTGTGATAGTTGGCAAGTAGCAATCTAGTAAAGTAAAACTAAGTAGCCTGTTTGGCCAAGTTTTTTTTAACCCAAAAGTGCTTTTTTGGGCCAAAAGTGTTTTTTCTCAAAAGTTGAGGTATTTGGCGAAGGTTTTAGAAGGAAAAAAATACTTTTAAATAGAAGCAGAAACATTTTTAGAGAAACAGAAAAAAGTAGCTTGTCTTGATAGTAATTGCTAAAGTTGACAAGTTTACTGCTTATTGCTTGCTTCTTTTTTGTTTTTGATTGAGCCGATGGTCTATTGAAAACATCTCTACCTTCACAACGTAGGGTAAGATCTGTGATTACCCTCCCCAGACTCCACCTATGGGATTACGCTAGGTTTGTTGTTGTTGTTCGTATAAAAAACAAGTGTAATTCAGATCTTTTGCAAACAGGGGGGCAAAAGGTACAATAATACACAAATGCACTTATCAGTGCGCCTGGCAATTTCCAACATAATGTGTACTTGAGAGTCAAGATCACTCTATAACTCCTCCAACATATGAAGAATTGAATTCAGAAGAATGACTTGTTTGCAGTTAGCACAAATAGCAAAGAGTAACTCCCACTTAGTCTTCATCTTGAGAGGACATAAGACACATCAGATTTCGTCGCAAGATCAATAGAAGTGCTTGAGGCATTTCATTAAAGCCTCTGTGTGCTCAGGCTTGCCTACAGACACACGAACGTATCCTTTCAGTTCTTTGCTATTGTAGTGACGGATCATCACTCCCATTGTCGCAAGATCTTCCTGCAACACAAGTTTTTACTGTTAAAATGTAGGAGAAACAGGAATGCATTATGGACTTGCCAACTGATTCACAATCTCATAACAATATTTCCATAAACATAAGTAGTACCAAGAAAGGGTGAGCATAAGGTAGTATAGGATCAGTTTACAACCATGCCTTGGATCCTACTCTATAATGTTTAATTATAACTGAACTTCATTCTACCCATCCATACGTCTCTATTCGCTTTGCAGTAAAACTTATGGAACATATAATCCTTTTTATTTTTTTGGTGCATTTGTTAGTAGGCAATGACAACTGATATGATACAACACTTAAGAAAACTTGATACATATTGAATAGTATACAAACTCAATATAATCGTGTGTATCCAACAAATGTTGCAAAACCGCCTAATATAACTTTAACTTGGGTTTTGCATGAGTTATTAAAATACTGAAATTAGTCATTAAAATTGAATATAATCAACTAGCATTCATAATCTCATATCAGCAAATTGCTTCTTAAAAAGGGTGTTCCAGTTAGCCCACAAGTTCTCCTCAAATGTGTCTATCGTGCAACTTCCAACCTATCCTCGCCCACTTATTCCAGCATAATAAAGACCTCAAATACCTCATTTGCCTGCTCTCAGTAATTCTTGATACTCAGTATCTACTACCAGGTCTACATTTTCCCCACATTCAATGAAGATAAAATTCATTCATATATCTAAATATTCTCTTATAGGTGATCTTCATATATACAATCTTATATTAATTCACTACTTCTGCATGCTAGTATTTCGACAGTCCAACTATGCTAATCCATCATACTACAATAACATAACAGAAACCACGTAGTTCGTTAAAATGCTTTTATTTGATTCGTGTTCTTTAATACTTCTTTCACCTTGGTGTCAAGCTTCTAACATAGTGATGTTCAAGCCACAATGAAAGGACATGAGGCCAATTAAACAAACGATATATCGGAATAAAAGAAGCAACAGAATTGACTTTAAAAGAACGGAACTTAGTGATATAAGCACATTTACCTTCAATTTCTTAGCATCCATTCCAGACGTAACCTTACAGAGAATGAAATTAGAATAGCTAGGGTATGGATCAAGAAATGGGACTTCTTTCAAGAGATTAAAGAGCCTCTCCCTCTCTTGCACCAGTGCCACTTTCACATTCTGGCATAAAATGACACAATAATCAGTGAAGCTTTCAAGGAAAAGGTATGATTTTCTTCACCTATAAAAGAAAACAGAATTTGGGCAAAGTTAATCAACAATGATCAACGCAAATGTTCCATTTCCTAAAGTACCTCCAGATAAGCAGGATTCTTTAGTGCAGCACATGCAGCAACTTCAGCAGCAACAGACACATTATATGGTTGCTTTGCTCGCCAAAGGAATTCAATAATACTCTTTGGAAAAGCTCCATACCCTACTCTGAGTCCAGCTAAGCCTGAGGATTGGGATACCACTTGTATTAGTCAACTATACTTAATCCAAACACTCATTTAAGACACCACTTAAAAACACTAATTTCGCGAATAGGAACATATTGAAAGTCTTCATTACTATTACAATTTGATTATATGACAGGACCGATTGAGATGAGCATGTTGTAGCCACAAGTGATAAGATTTTGCACTAATCAGCAAAAAATAATAAGGGGCATATGGGTTTTCCAAGCCCACATACTGAATATTTTCATAGATGTTAAATAAAAAAGAATGAACCTACCAGCTCTTTTGCTGAATGTGCGAAGAACAATTAGATTCTCATGCTTCTTCACCCACTTCATCTTAGACTCCATTCCAGAAAACTCAACATATGCTTCATCCAGTATAACCAATATGGGCAGATCAAGTATTTTCAACAACGTTTCATCATCAATTATACTGTTCAATAACAAGATAAATTGTCACATTAGAATGACAACAATTAAAGGACGTTGGTATCAAAATGTATAACGCCAAACAAAGCAGAAATAATAAGAAGTCAACACATTGGAAAGCGAGCAAATTTAGAAAACAAATTTCAATTGTCAAATTCCCTGAGGTGCAGAAACACATGCAAAAATCTGGAAAGCATACAGAAAAATATGTGTAAACATACTATTTGATTATCTCAATAATAAGTTTCTAATCTTTGCTCATTTTTCTTCATAATTGCTTATAGCTACTTTCACACCAATGACGTCATTCTTTTAACTCCTTCATAAAGTGCATTAACTACTTAACCAATTAACTGTTTAAACAGTATACTGTGCAGAACAACAATGTCTTCAAGCTACATAATTTAAACTAACACTAACTGATGAAAGCCTTCTAATATCTTTTGAAGTCCATCAGAGTTATCCCAAAGAACAAGGCATAGACATAAACCATAAAGAAACCAAAAACACTACCCAACACAGTAGCAGGACGCATATACTATCTTAAACAGTCACAGGTTGCCTCAGTCCAAATGCTACAGATAATTGCTACATGCACTCTTCCAAAGACCCTTCACTGATAAAAGTCATTCCAGCCAGTAGAGTATTCTTGTCCACTTAAGATACCAAAAGAAGGCCACTGATTATTTTGTCCTTGCAAATGCACATGTCCGTTTCAATACAAGTTTACAATTGCTACTCCTTGTTGAACTTAATATTGCTTATTGTGCCCAGTCAGCTGTAACGCAGAGATACTGTAGTCAAGGACAATACCAAAAAGACCTCTTTTTATTGGTAATAAAAAAGGCCAATTTTTCAAGGCTATAAGCTCTAGAAACTAGTAATAGTTACCTTTCACAAAATCGGCAACAAATGTTTTGGGTACAAGTGTAATCAATCTATATAAGGCTCAAGACAAGGTAAAGAATGACCTTGGCAATAAAATGGGGAAAATGGAGCAAAGAGAAGTTGAAGGAAAAGAGCATTTTCGCAGGAGGGGTGTGCGTAGAAGTTTCCGTGGAAAATGATGCTTCATCCAGAAATTACAAAGCCGCCATTTATGATGTGAAATACAAGAAAAGGATTTTTCGCTTCCATATTTACAGGGTGCAGTATAGAATTACTGGCTAACTTGAAATTCTAGCAATAATTTCCTAGTACTCATTTTCTCCTTCTCGTGGACTTAGAGAATAATGAAAAAAAGAAGAAGAGAAGGTGCAACTGAAAGTTTTGAAGATGATTTTAACTTAGACAGGAAGAAAAGCAGAGAGAGACTCACAGCAGTACGTTCAAGAGAAGCAAAGTACAACCACAAAGAGAAATAGACCAGAAATACAATGCAGCAATACCTCCCATCAGGATTATTAGGCGATGTCAGAAATATGCACTTTGGTTTCTCATGTTCAACCACTTCGGCAATCCGTTCTACATCCAGGCTAAAGTCTGGGTTCCTAGGCACTGCCAGTTTGACATAGCTACAGATTAACAATTATCGATGAAAGACTCAACAATAATCATTGCATTGAAGAAAATTAGAAGTATCATTTTATTTCATTTTGCTTCCATTGTTTAAAACATTGCTTTGTCTGAATGTAGAGTCTCTGGATTTTAATTGTACTCAATTCATTTCTCTCTTAAACTTGACATTTTCACAGTACGATATTACCAAGCAGTACGTCATTGATGGGCCAAGGCCAGATGATTAAGTAACAGCAACAACTAACAAAGCTGCAGTTATGCCTATGCAACTACTTGTTAAGAAAACTATAAGTCCACCAAAAGCACTTAAATAATCAACTTAGGTCAACAATGTTGAAAGCTAGGATTCAAACCTTCTTTGGGGTGAAAATGATTAGATTCCGGTAATTGTTTCACGAATCAAGAAGAGCTGATACCAAACCATAAATAGATGCCATCAGATATTGTCAAGTTTTGGTCTTTCTGTATACCATTTATATTTCTAAGATCACTTATGTCCAATTATATTTAACCAAAGATGATTTGCTGCACGAAAACAAGTTCAAGACTCCTCTAGAAGAGGAAGGAACTAAAATTCGGTATGATAATAATAAAGAACATAAGTAAAGCTCGTATCTACCTTTGATGACATGTGCACCATTTACAGCTGCATCAAATTCATACATTGTGAAAGTGGGTGGGCAGTCAACAATCATGTCGCCAGGATCCAATACGCACCTGCAGCAGAGAACAGTTAGATATCCAAACTGTAGGTCAAACAAGGACTAATCTTGACATGAGTCAGCATTTAGTTAAACTTTAGATAAAAGGGTAGACTAATCATAATGCTTACCGCATTATCAAATCAATGAGTTCATCTGCACCGCACCCTGCAAGAATATACTCAGATTCAAGGCCAGAATCTTCAGCAAGGGCAGCACGCAAGGTACGGCTTTCAGGATCAGGATAAATATATGGAAATTTCATAGCGCCCAAAGCCTCGATTACCTGCAAGAAATTCAACAGCTCAATATTGAGAAGGCGAAAAATAACTACACAAAATGGACTGTCCCAAAAGATTATTTTTTTCCATTAAACAGTGGGCATTGCAAAAGATACTAACTTGCCTCTGGAGGAGGGCCATATGGATTCTCGTTAGCATCTAATTTCACAATGTCCTCCGGCTTTCTACCAAGACGAGTGGATAACACCTGTACAATTGCAAGCAATTTTTTTAGATGCCACAAGAAAATAAAGAAAACATCACATCTAACAAATTATTACCAATCATGTGGTGGTTATTAACTCATCATATCCCAGATAAACGAGAAGGAAAACAACAAGTAGCTCAGATTTTTACCACAGCACCTTTTCTTTATATAACAGACACATTATTCGATCCTTAAATAGAAACCATTTTTTTTCAAGAGAGAGAGAGAGAGAGAGAGAGCTAGCTTTACATGTCATGTCTACCAAACAAAAGGAGCAAAAAGAAATGAAAATTATTAAGAAAAAATTATAAAAAGTACTTCTTGATAGCCTTTTGGCCTATCTAGTTAAGTAAAGAAAAAAGTATCAACACTAGTTCACATACAAAATAGAAACATGACATAATTAATTCCTCTGTGCCTCATGATTCAAGACTCAAAGGGTCTTTACTTATATATAATGTTTGAGTGCCCACTCGGTGCTTTATTGTATAAAATTCAGCTTACTTCTCAGAAAATCATTCAAGACCCAAAGGATGATTACTGGAAAAAATTGTGCCAAGAAAATACATTTTTCATTAGGCAAACTTTATTACTGCAAATATCACACATTTTGATTACAAACAGTGAGCAGCACAACTTGAAATCATAAAACCTGCTAAGCTGATAAGCCAACAAGTACCTACTAAATAGTGGAGAACATCTGATGTCCCTAAGGCTAAATGTAACAGAGATAGATAGACAACATAGTCAATGACAAAGATCAGACGCCGGGTGGAAGCTGCTCCCCCCTCCCCCTCTCCGCACTCAAAAAAAGTGCTTTTGAGGAGGAGCAGAAGCAGTTTTGGAGAAGCAAAAAAAGGTAGCTTCTCTCCAAAAGCACTTTTTTGAGAAGCACTTTTGAGAAAAATACACTTAGAAGCAGTTTTTTAAAGCTTGGCCAAACACTAATTGCTGCTAAGAAGTGTTTTTCAAACTAATTAGCCAAACACAAACTGCTTCTCACCAAAAGTACTTTTGAGAAAAGCACTTTTGGAAAAAAGCACTTCTCAAAATAAGCTGATTTTTGCAGCTTGGCCAAACGGGCTATTACTCAACACAACACAAGGTCAGCTATAATTGGTGCATTTTCTCCTAAATTACAATCAACTTAAGCTCTTTCACCTATAAATGTGGTAAACTTATGTAATCACCATACTGAAAGAAAGTACAAATTGGTTCCTGCTGATTCATCTCAAGAAAACAAAAGGTCCTAGCTGTAGAACTGAGCATTGTCAGTAGTAAATTCAAGTAACTGAGCATTGTCAGTAGTAAATTCAAGTCTTCTCAGTCTTTTTGGTTTAAAATATTTAACTCGATTTACTCAACACACCACCATCCACCCTTAACCAAATGTCTTGTTTTCAAGCCCTCGGAAAGGAGAAACTCCTAGTGCTTCCCCCCTTCTTGGCCTTACGCGGAGCGAATTTGGATTAGTCGGGCCAGTGGGTTTTGGATACCGAATAGTTATACCCAAAATATATATATATACATATATATATTACTCAACACAATATACGGTCGACTATAATTGGTGCATTTTCTCCTACACAATTAACAAACTCATTCACCTATAAAGAGAGTAAATAACATGTAATCAACCATACACAAACAAAATAACAAATGAATCCTACATATTTACCTCAAAAGGCAAAATGGGCTGATAAGGTGACAATTTAAGAAGATGGGGCCGGATAAAAGCATCCCCAGTCACACGTTGTTTCTGCTGACTCTCTTCTTGCACTGGCACTGAGGAGGCCATGCAAATGATTCTCCTCCTCTGATTTCTTTCAATTGAACAACAACTGGGTTTTGCTCTACCAATGCAAATAGATGAAGTGTTGCATAATTCAATTACACCCATCAATTGAAACTTTTTATTCCCTGCACTTAAAAGTTTATTCGAAAAAGTTTAAAGCAGAAAATGTCGAAGTAAGAGCTAAAAAACAACATAATGATAAAAATTCCACCTTTTTGGCCTTATTCTTGTAAAAATCACAACTAATAATACAAATTGGAGTGGATGCTTTGATAGTTACACACAGAATTTCAATCCAATTCACAATCCAATGTGTGTGTATATATATAGAGAGAGAGTGTGTGAGAGAGAGAGAGAGCGTACAACTTTATTCGCCGGCGGCGGAGAGAGTGGTGTCTGACTTGGACAAAGAGTGCGCGTGAGTTGAATTTGGGTAGCCACTTTTAGGATTGTTGTTTAAAACATAATCAACATTTGCAATATTATTTAAAATATAGCCACAACATAAAAAGTATGGCACAGACCTGCTTCTTCAGTTCAATTCTTTTGTTACAAACTTCAGGATAGTCTTGCAAGATCAAACTCAGGATAGCGTCCTGAATTTCAGTTCTTGTGGTTCAAATTCCTGAAATTCATTTTCGATATGGTGATTCACGTTTTTATAATGTTTTGACTTGTAATTGTAACACTCCTCAAATCTATAAAAGTTTTCCGACGCGCTAAATATAGAATTTAATTTAATTTTTTTTAAATCTTAAATTACACTTTTATTACGGATTTAAATCCTTGTGATTGATTTTCGAGTTACTTTTCTATTTATAAATAATTGGATATACAATTAAGGAAATATTAATAATTTTAATATTATTAATTATTAAAGGTGAGTATCATTAATTATTAGTTAAGTTTAAAAAAAATAAAGAAAAAAGGGCCTAAAAGTCCATAAAAGGGCTGTTGGAAAACAAATGGCTCCAAGCCTTAAAGAAAAACAGAACCAAATTTCTGTCATTCACCAAAAAGGACGGAAGGCAAAAGCCTTAGACGAAAAACAGAACTACTGTTCTGTTCGCTCACGAAACAGAGGGTTCTTATCACGCAGGCAACGAAAAATCTAGGGTTCTTTACAAATCACTAATTCTTGAACTCAGGTATATAAAATTCCCTATTGTCAATTATCCTACAGTAGTAATAGGTAAGAACTGAATAATTATTCCCTTCCTTCTCTATATCAATAGTAAATTTCATGTTCAGGTGTGAAACTTTAAAATTGATTAAAATGCACTGGTTGTTGTAGAATCGATTGTTTGACGGGTATAAATTGGACTAATGCCTACGTATTGGCTCAAGGAGTTTTGAGGTGAGTTGATATAACCCTTTACCAAAGTGGCTTAACTCACAAAAGCACGCATACAAGGTGTTTGATGAATTGCTTAAAAAGAGTTTATATTTACTTAATTGGAGCGAGTGAGTACCTATTTGTAACTCCCCGGAAAATTTTTGAAGTGCTATTAAGAAAATTGATGTGCGCTAATTATATTATTTTGTCTGCGAACGAGGACTATTAATATGATGGATATCAATTGGATATGATAATAAGTGTACGGGGCATATTATAAGTGATTTGGGGTCTAAAGAGAGGCCTAAGTCCAAGCCAAGTTGAAAAGTTTCATTTTAGACGAAAGTTTCGAATGAACAGCATAAGACCAAACTTTGGACAAGAATATCTGAATAAATATAAGGATTTATGTGATGAGCAACCTATCAAATGAAAGATTTTCGAATCTAATTTCTACTGCTTCAAACCGTTCGTCATTCGGACACTCCTACAAGAAGTTATGACCAAATTACCAAAAGCAGCGCATAATTTTACACTACCGCGGCGCCCCATGCGGTGCCCTATGCGGCGTGGCAGTACAAAAATGGGTTTTTAAGACCCGAACCCCATTTCATTTAACTCGTTTGGGGTTTGTTATTTTGGGGTTTTCTGGAGCTTTTAGAGAGAGGGAAGAGTAATTCTAGAGAGAGGAAGAAGCTCAAGTGCCTTGTTCATCAAAAAAATGTTGTCCAATCCTTGAAATCCAACAAGAAATCCCTCAAGTTCTTCATCAAAGAGGTAAGGTTCCATACCCTAATCTTCAATTTCGTTTTTGGGTGATTGTTGAGTAAGAATTCATGTGAAAACTAGAGATAAGTCACTTGCGGTCATTGTTAGTCAATAATATGGGATTATCATCAAATATCCTGACTAGATTACTTGTTTTTGGGGTGAAATCCGAAGGTTTGGGGCCTAGGGATTTGAAATTTGATTTGGGGATTTGAGGGATCATTTGAGGTCGGATTTGAGAACTTTTGGTATGTATAGACTCGTGGCGAGATAAGGAATCCGATGATATTAAATTTTCTTATTTTCGAGAAGTGGGTCCGGGACTCGGGTTTTGCAAATTTCGTGAATTTTGATATTTTCGAGTCTTTTCGATTGGGTTATGTTCCCTTAGCCTATTGTAACGTATTCGTTGTGGTTTTGATCAGATTCGACGCGCGAGGAGGTCGATTTGCGAGGCAAGGGCATAGCGAGCTAGGATTTTGGCCGGCTTGAGGTGAGTAATGATTGTAAATGATATCCTAAGGGTTTGAAACCCCGGATTTGCACACCGTAGTGCTATATTGAGGTGACTTGCACGCCGGATAGCGAGCGTGGGGTAGAGCACCGTTGGGGATTGTGACTTAGCCCGTCCCGATTGATGAATTTACTGCGTATTTGACTGAAATTTACTTGTTATCATCATAATTTGGGCTGATTGCCATATTTGGGCTTCGTGCCAGCTATGTGAACCCTTCAGGGATTGTTGTTGATAATTCCTCACTGTTTGATTTTATACTTGGACTCAGTCATGTACTTTTACACTATTTTCAAAACTCAGCCAAGATTACTTGCTTTAACACTTGAAATGATATTTCTAATAATATTTTGGGCTGAGCATCATGTTTATTGTTGCTCGAGTGGCTTATGTGATTTTGTTGACTGAGTGAGGCCGAGGGCCTGTATTGTGAGGAATACTTTTGGATCGGGCTGCACGCCGCAGTAGTGTTATACTGATATTGATATGAGGCCGAGGGCCTAGATTGATGCCACGAGATGGCTTGATATTGCGCTTGGGCCGTAAGGGGCCCCTCCCGGAGTCTGCACACCCCAGTGAGCGCCGTCGACGATATATGGATCGGGCTGCACGCCGCAGCGATATGTGGATCGGGTTGCACGCCGCAGCGTTACTAGTACTGTTCTGTGTGTTTACTTTATTTTATTTGCTTGCCTTACCTGTTGTTGTACTACTTCATGAGATATCTACCAGATTGTCTGACATTATCTGTTAATTGAGTGCGGTGCCCGAGGGGCGGACTTCTGTGCTTATCTGCACTATTTGAATTGCATTCGTTTGCATACTGTTGAAAAAGTCATTTTCAAAGGAGTTTTGAACTGAGCTAAGATATTTCTAAAGATTTCACAGCTTCGCTGTTTTTCTCAAAAGGTTTTACACTACTTCTGTATAGCATGATGATGTGACATACGTGATTTCTTACCGCTCAATTATTATTTACCTTTATTACTCACTGAGTTGGAGTACTCACTTTACTCCCTGCACCTCGTGTGCAGATGCAGGTATTTATTCACCCGGTAGCGGGTTTGGCTGATCAGAGTCAGAGATATAGGATTTTAACGAGGTGACTGCCAGCGTTCGCAGCATCGTTCTTCTCCCTTTGTTCATTATTCTTGATCAGTGTATTTTAGACCTTGAGGTTGTACTTACATCCTAATAGATGCTCGTGACTTGTGACACCCCGATTAGGGCTGTGTGGGGTTGTAATTCCTCTAATTAATATTTTTAAGTCATATTTTAGCTGTTTATTCATGATTAAATTATTTTTGAAAAGACGAGTTGGGTTAGTTGGCTGGCCTCGTCTTCACGAGAGGCGCCATCACGACCAGTGCGGGGTTTGGGTCGTGACACTATTAACTTAGAATTGTTCTAGCAAAAGTTTAGATGATTTATTTGCATAAATTTTCAGATTTTGTATTATTCTTATATGCCGTTTTCATGTTAATTTTTTTTTAATGAAGAAGCAAGAATCTTTAGAAATACTTTTGCATGTTTATTTTATTCTGATGTCATGCTTTACAATTAGAGATACCGTCAGGAGTATGTATATGATGTTCCAAAAAAGAAAAGATTTAGACTTGAAAAGTCACAAGAAGAAGTTTTAGAAGGAAAAGATTTTTGGGAGTATCCTTTATTCTGAGAAGGGGTCATCGTCCAGGCCGCGGGTCCTGGCCGAGGGGTTGACTTCCTGAAACTACTTGTGCCAAAGTAGGGAGCACACGAGCCGAGGGTCTCATTGCTGAGAATTTACTTAGCCAGGCTAAGGTATGATACATGAGCTCTGAGAACCATGAAGCGAGTGGCACCTCGTGGATTGGGCTATTCGATCAGGTTGGGATCGAACCCGTGCCGATCACACGGTGACTAAGACAGAAATAGGTCAGGATAGTTGGAACTCCCGAAGTATAAAGTGAAGTATTTTTTTATATAAGAAAGAAAAAGAAAAGAATTTCTTTTAGAATGCTATTATGCAATTATTTTAGAATTGTTCTTATAAGCTTTTTGTTTTAGATGCATTTAGAAGCTTTGCTCGTAATGTATGTGTTATTAAAGTTTCGTCCCCTGTCATTGAGACTCATTGAGTACAATGGATGGTACTGACGTTCTCTTTTGGGAACCTACATTGGTCTGCGGTACAACGTAGGAACCAGCTTTGCAGGCGAGCAGGCTACGGGTTAGGACTTCCCTCTCTTCCAGTGCTATTGGTGAGCTTCGCTCTTGTTCGCGGAGTACTCCTTTGAGTCGTCATTCTTTAGCTATTTTTTTGTTTACTTAGAGAACTGGCCAAGAAATCTCATGTCCTGAGCAGTGCGTGAGTTTATCAGTAGGGGCTTCATAGACACGATCGGTGGGTTAAGATTCAGTATATTTTTTTAGATTAATANCGAGATGTGATCTCTATGAGTTTGATGTTGGGCCAGTCTGGAGGACTTGGGGCCGGATCTTTGCCTATGGCTTGAGCACTGAGGTGCTGATTGTGTGAGTAAGTGTTTTGAACTTATATGTTCGGCAGTGTCCCTATTAGTGGAAGTGATGGTTGAATAGCTATGTGATGAGTATGTTAGTACTGCGGCATGTATCTATGTAACTTGGAAGTGACGAGGAAGGCCCGCGGGATGATAAATGAACTATTAAGTGTATGATTCCATTGTGATTGGATGTGTAGCTCCGAGTTATGGGCGCGTGAAGAATCTTTTCGTGTCTCCTAGATGGGAGTGAAGTAAATGTCATGTTGCGGTATGAGTTCAAACTCAGGAAGACTAAGTGGCTGTGTAATGTGTATGACGGTGGAAGGTATACGGAAATGTTATATTGAGGCGAAGCAGGTGGGTTATTCCCTGCGGAGTGTTCCGAAGTGGTGTGATCCTTATGTGTATGTTAGAAGATCTCATGTGTAATGGAAGGGTACGGGTTGAAATTTGAGATTTCGGATTGCTTAAGAGAGTGGGCTTAACTGTTGCGGGGATGAATGCGAGATTTGCAGAAGATTTACAGTACTGGATGACCTGTGTTTTCACAACTTATGAATGATTTTAGTATAATCTCACTATGGTATTGTGGCATCAATAAAGTAAAAGTGTTATGAGATATTGAGTGTATCTTGATCTATGGCTTCGAGCCAAGTGGGGGAGTCTGCTGTGAGCAGTCGACTGCACGGTTAGGTGCTATGTTGGTTCCAGTTTGGGGCGTGCGAGTGAGTTAGCTATGGCTAGAGTAAAGGAAAATTTCGACAAAGGCTATACTATGCTTCATAGGGTATGAGAATCGCGGAATGTCTAGAGTGTTATTGGTGAAGAATGCTCGGCGCATAGAGCAGGAAATTGCTGGGTTGTCTTGGGATGAGGATTTCATTTTTTTGCGGTGTCGGAGTGCCAATGAGGCACGGGTGGTTCGGTTCGTTAGGTCAGGTAATTTGTGGTTTGAATAAGAGTGAATGACTTTCGAGAATGGTTCTAATGTGTTCAAGATTCTGCAGGAAACAATCGGGTATCACAAGGATTGTGTATGTGGTTAGAGACTGTGTTTTCATTGGAAAAAAAGGTCAAGACTTATGGTATTTTTATGTTAATTATGGGATCCTATGTATCAGTATCTGGAAGGTAAAGGTAACGACAGATTCGCAGGAAGTTCTTCAGAGTAAAGTATTCTGGAATGTGGTATTTCTGGGGATATTGAGAGAGTATTAAGCGGCTTATGGGTTTTAGACAGTATGGTCTTGTGCTTGGGTCTCGGGTAGTGAGCCTGGGTTGAGAGGTTGTGGTACTACAGCAAGAGGGGATATCAAGTTGAAAATGAATCAGAAGGAAATCTAGATAGATGAAGTAGCTTGATGGTAGACCGGATCGGTATGGAAAGGATATGATTAATTCTTTGTGTGTGCTCGAGGTAATGAGTTCGTACAGGTATTTTGCAGCAAAGCTCTTGAGTTCTGACAGCTTGCTTAGCTTGGTCTGGTTAGAAGGATTCAGTCCTGGCAGTTTAGCTTGTGTAAATGGAATTGGGAGAGAGTTCTTGTTGGGTTTTACCGTGGTTTGGAGATGTATATTTTCTATGGGCATGCGGAGCATGGGATGTGTAATGATTTTTCCTCAAATGGGATCAATGGAAGTTCTTGGCTAGATGAGTTACAGTTCAGTTCTGAAAAGAAGTTCATAAAATTCTTAGGCAACGGGTAGCCTCAGGTAATCAAGGAAATGGTACTGCTAATTGGAAGTGATTTGACGGGAGTATATGTTTTAGAGGAAGGGTAATGTGATTAAACTGATGATACTTCGGTAGTATTGCTGCACTTTCTTGTTGGGTCAACTGGTGATATTCGGGTTGCTTGGTGGCACAGGGAAATCTTAGAGTAAATGATTGGGTATTAAAGGTGTGGCATGGGTTCGGACGGCGAAATTGGGATCGGATATGGTGATTCATATGCTGCGTGGATGTGGAGACGGAAGTTCTCATAATCAGGCTATGATGGGATATGTTAGATCCGGATGTGATGTTGGGGTTTAGACTGGTTGTCTCCGTGTTGGGTTATTCAGGACTATTGCGCTATGGGCTATGCCGGAATGCCACGGGTTGAGTGGCGAGGTGTGTCGGAGTATATCATGGTAGAGTGGTTTTATATTTCGAAGACCCAGCGGACTGCTGGGAAGGATTGTCTTTCTTACTTGGGCTCTTGTGATGAGTGTCAGCGCTGAGGCTCCTTATATTGATTCAGTTCCGGTATTGAGGGAACAGCTTCGGGATTTCCTTAATAAGGAGTTCTTTGGTAGGCCAATGCGGATGGTGTTCTAACTTGAGTCGGCTCGGTTGGCTCCGAATTGCATTGTGAGGAATAGGTTGATTTGATCGTTATTGAGCTTGTTAGTGATCTGGGGAGATCTATGAGTTGCTTTTCTGTGTTGTGAGACGTTATGATTTGTTGGTTATGGGCACATATGGTGCGGTTCTATTGGGGTTCATAGTGGAAGTCGAGCGGGGAGAATAATTGGGTGGCGCTCAGTGAATGACGTACCGGTTGCGTTTTATCGGGTTTGCGTGGTGTGTGTTATTTGTTTCACCGTGGGTGTAATGATCTGCTTTGGTTCCAGACATCAAATTTTGCGTGGCCGTCGATTTTGAGCATAGTGACTTGAGGTGTTCCATGTGTAGCAGTATTTGGATAGGATCGCGCATTGTAGCGAGGCTACGTGGAGATATGACCTTTCGGGGTAGATTCATGTGTTCTATTTCTATGAGGTGAGACGGGGTCTCAGCCTTGTGTTGTGATGGTACTGATGAGCTTGAGGTACAGCTCTTTCGTTTGGGGGTCATTTTCATGATTTGAGTATGTTCAGATTGTTTCTTATTGGTGCGCGAATTATGCGAGTTGTGGCTTAGGCCTGCATTGATGTGTCATGTCACCAGAGTGGTGCGTTGGATTCGAGGTGATCGTTGGGGTCATTAATGAATACGAACGGATTTGATTTCAGCTTGTTGGAAGGATAATATCGAGGTTCGGCTCGGAAATCTGCTGTGGTATTAGCCAAAAAAAGGAAGTGACTTCATGAATGGTTGACCTGAGAAATGGTTATGATTTGTTGCGTGTTTCCTTTATCATCGGCAGTATGTGAAAGTGTTAGAATGAGAATTTAGTTGATAAGAGGTTTCCTATCGATATTCGGTTGTTATGTGCAGCTACTGTGAATAGAAATTATCGTTTCGAGTGTTTGAGTTATGTGGTATATCATGTAATTGCACCTGAGGTTGCAGGTATGGGTTATTACAGCTGGTTCGGGATTATTCAGAGTATATATGTGAGGTTCTAACCTTGTGTGTGATTTCGGAAAGTGAAATGTGGTTCTGTGACTTATGGGCTAGATTGGATTNGTATAGTTTGGTAGGCCTTGTCGACTGGTTTTTGTTGTATAGTCTCTCATGGTAGTGTGGTAGCTCGTACCTTATATACAGTTTCTTGATTGTCTAGTCATCCCATGTTATGTATGTTCATGCCATCATATTTTATTGTTGGTTGTCCATGACCCATGTCTACCATTTATATTGATCTTGTCAGCCCTAAAAGATAATAAAGAAGGTTAGATAAAATGTATGTTGGTGCTCGGTAAGTATGACCGGGTGCTAGTCATGGCCCTCCAGTTTGGGTCGTGACAATATGACCTAAATACATGATTTAATGGTAGAATTAATATAGAAACTTATGGAAATTCATCAAAAAGGGGGAAAAGCTAGGGCTTGGAATTTGATATTTCAAAGTGGGATTTGATGGGTCATTTGGGCTCGGATTTGGGAGTTTTGGTATGTATAGACTCGTGGCGAGATAAGGAATCCGATGATGTTAACTTTTCTAATTTTCGAGAAGTGGGCCCGGGGCTCGGGTTTTGCAAATTTCGTAAATTTCGATATTTTTCGAGTCTTTTCGAAATGGTTATGTTCCCTTAGCCTATTGTAACGTATTCGTTGTGGTTTTGATCAGATTCGACGCTCGAGGAGGTTAATTTGCGAGGCAAGGGCATAGCGAGCTAGGATTTTGGCCGGCTTGAGGTGAGTAATGATTGTAAATGATATCCTGAGGGTTTGAAACCCCGGATTTGCACACCGTAGTGCAATATTGAGGTGACCTGCACGCCGGATAGCGAGCGTGGGGTAGAGCACCGTTGGGGATTGTGACTTGGTCAGTCCCGATTGATGATTTTACCGCGTATTCGACTGAAACTTATTTGTTATTATCATGATTTGGGCTGATTGCCATATTTGGGCTTCGTGCCAATTATTTGAACCCTTAGGGGATTTTATCACTGTTTCCTCACTATTTTGACGTATTATTTGTACTCAGTCCTGTTGATATTTATAGTTTTACAAAGTCAGCCAATTTTACTCAGATTTGAAACTTAAATGATATTTCTAAATGATATTTTAGGCTGAGAACTACTGTTTTACAAATGCCCGAGGGGCTTGTGATGATTTTCGGACTGAGTGAGGCCGAGGGCCATATGTGAGGATATGCTGAGTGATATGAGACCGAGGGCCTGAGATACTTTATGTGCCACGAGGTGGCTTGAGTGACGTGAGGAGGCTTTCAGGCCTTATGAGTGATGTGAGGAGACTTTCAGGCCATATGAGTGATGTGAGGAGGCTTTCAGGCCTTATGAGTGATGTGAGGAGGCTTTCAGGCCTTGTGAGTGATGTGAGGAGGCTTTCAAGCCTTATGACTGATGTGAGGAGGCTTTCAGGCCTCGTGTGTGATGTGAGAAGGCTTTCAGGCCTTATTTTATATGCCACGAGGTGGCTTGATATTGCGCTTGGGCTGTAAGGGGCCCCTCCCGGAGTCTACACACCCCTAGTGAGCGTCGTCGATGATATATGGATCGGGCTGCACGCCGCAGCGAGTTGTGGATCGGGCTGCACGCCGCAGCGGTTACTATATGATACTGTTCTGAGAGTGATCTGAGAGAGAGAGCCAGAGGGGCTGAGAGTGTTTCTGAGAGTGAGCCCGAGGGGCTGGTACTGTTTTGAGATATTGCCCGAGGGGCGAACTTTTTTGTGCTCATCTTGCATATTTACTTGCCTTTTTACCTGTTATACTGTGATATTTGTGCCTGAGGGACGGTTTTTCTGTGCTTATCGGCACTAACTATTTTGAAATCATTTCGTAACTGTTGGAAAGATCATTTTAAAAAGAGATTTAAACTGAGCCAAGAGATTTCCAAAGATTTCACAGCTTCACTGTTTTTCTCAAAGGATTGTACCCTGCTTCTATACAGCATGTTGGTTGCTTTACATGATTTCTTACTGCTCAGTTGTTATTTACCTTTATTACTCACTGAGTTGGAGTACTCACTTTACTCCATGCGCCTCGTGTGTAGATGCAGGTATCTATTCACCCGGTAGCGGGTTTTGGGCCGATTAGAGGCAGAGTTATATGAGTTAAGGAGGTGGCTGCCAGTGTTCGCAGCACCATGTCTCTCTCTTTTGTTCATTATTCCGGTTTTGTACATTTTAGACCCTGTAGTGGATTTACATTCTGATAGATGCTCGTGAGTTGTGACACCCCGGTTAGGGCTGTGTTGGGTTGGCTTTCCGCTGATTAATACTATTAAGTCATATTTACGCTGTTTATTTATGTTTAACTATTTTTGAAAAAGACGAGTGGGTTAGTTGGCTGGCCTCGTCTTCACGAGAGGCGCCATCACGACCACTGCGGGGTTTGGGTCGTGAAAAGTTGGTATCAGAGCCTAGGTTACTAGCACGAGTCATGAGCAGGTTTAGTAGAGTCTCGCGGATCGGTACGGAGACGTCTGTATTTATCCTCGAGAGGCTGTAGAACCTTTAAGAAACTTCACATTCTTGAATTCTTATCGTGCGTCCTTGATTCAGCTTGAAAAGAAACTCTTGAAATTCCTTCCACGCGTTTGTATGTGCGCACGAGCGCTCAGTATCAGATGTGCCTTGATGGCTTGTGATTCCCCGATCAAGGGGCGAGATGTGATCTCTATGAGTTTGATGTTGGGCCAGTCTGGAGGACTTGGGGCCGGATCTTTGCCTATGGCTTGAGCACTGAGGTGTTGATTGTGTGAGTAAGTGTTTTGAACTTATATGTTCGGCAGTGTCCCTATTAGTGGAAGTGATGGTTGAATAGCTTTGTGATGAGTATGTTAGTACTGCGGGATGTATCTATGTAACTTGGAAGTGACGAGGAAGGCCTGCGGGATGATAAATGAACTTTTAAGTGTATGATTCCATTGTGATTGGATGTGTAGCTCCGAGTTATAGGCGCGTGAAGAATCTTTCCGTGTCTCCTAGATGGGAGTGAAGTAAATGTCATGTTGCGGTATGAGTTCAAACTCAGGAAGACTAGGTGGCTGTGTAATGTGTATGACGGTGGAAGGTATACGGAAATATTATATTGAGGCGAAGCAGGTGGGTTATTCCATGCGGAGTGTTCCGAAGTGGTGTGATCCTTATGTGTATGTTAGAAGATCTCATGTGTAATGGAAGGGTACGGGTTGAAATTTGAGATTTCGGATTGCTTAAGAGAGTGGGCTTAACTGTTGCGGGGATGAATGCGAGATTTGCAGAAGATTTACAGTACTAGATGACCTATGTTTTCACAACTTATGAATGATTTTGAGTATAATCCGACTATGGTATTGTGGCATCAATAAAGTAAAAGTGTTATGAGATATTGAGTGTATCTTGATCTATGGCTTCGAGCCAAGTGGGGGAGTCTGCTATGAGCAGTCGACTGCACGATTAGGTGCTATGTTGGTTCCAGTTTGGGGCGTGCGAGTGAGTTAGCTATGGCTAGTGTCAAGGAAAATTTCGACAAAGGTTATACTATGCTTCATAGGGTATGAGAATCGCGAATGTCTAGAGTGTTATTGGTGAAGAATGCTCGGCGCATAGAGCAGGAAGTTGCTGGGCTGTCTTGTGATGAGGATTTCATTTTTTGCGGTATGGGAGTGCCAATGAGGCACGGGTGGTTCGGTTCGTTAGGTCGGGTAATTTGTGGTTTGAATAAGAGTGAATGACTTTCGAGAATGGTTCTAATGTGTTCAAGATTCTGCAGGAAACAATCGGGTATCTCAAGGATTGTGTATGTGGTTAGAGACTGTGTTTTCATTGGAAAAAAAAGTCAAGACTTATGGTATTTTTATGTTAATTATGGGATCCTATGTATCGGTATCTGGAAGGTAAAGGTAACGAATTCAGATTCGCAAGAAGTTCTTCAGAGTAAAGTATTCTGGAATGTAGTGTTTCTGGGGATATTGAGAGAGTATTCAGCGGCTTATGGGTTTTAGACAGTGTGGTCTTGTGCTTGGTCTCGGGTAGTGAGCCTGGGTTGAGAGGTTGTGGTACTACAGCAAGAGGGGATATCAAGTTGAAAATGAATCAGAAGGAAATCTAGATAGATGAAGTAGCTTGATGGTAGACCGAATCGGTATGGAAAGGATATGATTAATTCTTTGTGTGTGCTCGAGGTAATGAGTTCGTATAGGTATTTTGCAGCAAAGCTCTTGAGTTCTGACAGCTTGCTTAGCTTGGTCTGGTTAGAAGGATTCAGTCCTGGCAGTTTAGCTTGTGCAAATGGAATTGGGAGAGAGTTCTTGTTGGGTTTTACCGTGGTTTGGAGATGTATATTTTCTATGGGCATGCGGAGCATGGGATGTGTAATGATTCTTCTTCCAAATGGGATCAGTGGAAGTTCTTGGCTAGATGAGTTACAGTTCAGTTCTGAAAAGAAGTTCATAAAATTCTTAGGCAACGGGTAGCCTCAGGTAATCAAGGAAATGGTACTGCTAATTGGAAGTGATTTGACGGGAATATATCTTTCAGAGAAAGGGTAATGTGATTAAACTGATGATACTTCGATAGTATTGCGGCACTTTCTTGTTGGGTCGACCGGTGATATTCGGGTTGCTTGGTGGCACAGGGAAATCTTAGAGTAAATGATTGGGTATTAAAGGTGTGGCATGGGTTCGGACGGTGAAATTGGGATCGGATGTGGTGATTCATGTGCTGTGTGGATGTGGAGACGGAAGTTCTCATAATCAGGCTATGATGGGGTATGTTAGATCGGGATGTGATGTTGGAAGTTAGACTGATTGTCTCCGTGTTGGGTTATTCAGGACTATTGCGCTATGCGCTATGCCGGAATGCCACGGGTTGAGTGGCTTATATTTCGAAGACCTAGCGGATGGCTGGGAAGGATTGACTTTCTTACTTGGGCTCTTGTGATGAGTGTCAGCGTTGAGGCTCCTTATTTTGATTCAGTTCCGGTATTGAGGGAACAGCTTCGGGATTTCCTTAATAAGGAGTTCTTTGGTAGGCCAATGCGGATAGTGTTCTAACTTGAGTCGTCTCGGTTGGCTCCGAATTGATTGTGAGGAATAGGTTGATTTGATCATTAATGATCTTGTTAGTGATCTGGGGAGCTCTATGAGTTGCTTTTCTGTGTTATGAGACGTTATGATTTGTTGGTTATGGGCACATATGGTGCGGTTCTATTGGGGTTCATAGTGGAAGTCGAGCGGGGAGAATAATTGGGTGTTGCTCAGTGAATGACTTACCGGTTGCATTTTATCGGGTTTGCATGGTGTGTGTTATTTGTTTCACCGTGGGTGTTATGATCTGCTTTGGTTCCAGACATCAAATTTTGCTTGGCTGTCGATTTTGAGCATAGTGACTTGAGGTGTTCCATGTGTAGCAGTTTTTGGATAGGATCGCGCATTGTAGCGAGGCTACGTGGAGATATGACCTTTCGGGGTAGATTCATGTGTTCTATTTCTATGAGGTGAGACGGGGTCTCAGCCTTGTGTTGTGATGGTACTGATGAGCTTGAGGTATAACTCTTTTGTTTGGGGGTCATTTTCATGATTTGAGTATGTTCAGATCGTTTCTTATCGGTGCGCGAATTATGCGAGTTGTGGCTTAGGCCTGCATTGATGTGTCATGTCACCAGAGTGGTGCGTTGGATTCGAGGTGATCGTTGGGGTCATTAATGAATACGAACGGATTTGATTTCAGCTTGGTGGAAGGATAATATCGAGGTTCGTCTCGGAAATCTGCTGTGGTATTAGCCAAAAAAAAAGGAAGTGACTTCATGAATGGTTGACCTGATAAATGGTTATGATTTGTTGCGTGTTTCCTTTATCATTGGCAGTATGTGAAAGTGTTGGAATGAGACTTTAGTTGATAAGAGGTTTCCTATCGATATTCGGTTGTTATGTGCAGCTACTGTGAATAGAAGTTATCGTTTCGAGTGTTTGAGTTATATGGTATATCATGTAATTGCACCTGAGGTTGCAGGTATGGGTTATTACAGCTGGTTCGGGATTATTCAAAGTATAGATGTGAGGTTTCTAACCTTGTGTGTGATTTCGGAAAGTGAAATGTGGTTCTATGACTTATGGGCTAGACTGGATTGTGTGATTTTTAGTTAAAATGTGCTATCGGACCTATATGAGATAGGGTGACGTGGGATCACCCCCGGGTATATGCATGGTAAGGTTATTCAGCGATTGGTTGGCTTTTAGAACAGCTCTGGGTACGTTCGAGGACGAACGTGTGTTTAAGTGGGGGAGGATGTAACGACCCGGCCGGTCGTATTGAGCTTCTGCACCTTGATCACCAGTTCTCGGGCATGACTTGCCCCGTGTTATGCATTATGACTAATGTAGATCGTTGGTTTTGGATTTCAGGAAGAATTGGAATGAATTTGAAAGAACAGTTTCAGTTGAAAGCTTTGAATTGAAAGGTTTGACCGAGAGTTGACTTATCTGTATATGAGCTCGGATCGGAGTTTTTACGATTTGGTTAGCTTCGTTAGATGATTTGTGACTTAGGAGTGTGATCGGAAGTGATTTTGGAGGTCCGGTGTAGAACTAGGCTTGAATTGGCGAAGTTAGTATTTTGGCGAATTCCGGTTGATAGGTGAGATTTTGATCCGAGGGTCGGAATGGAATTCCGAGAGTTTTTGTAGCTTCGTTAGGTGATTTGGGATGTGTGTGCAAAATTTCAGGTCATTCGGAGGTGTTTTGGTCGGATTTTTGATCAAATGCGTATTTCGGAAGTTTTAGAAGAACTTAGGCTTGAATCCGATATAATTTGATGGTTTTGGTGTTGTTTGTGGTGTTTTGATGATTGGAGCAAGTTTGAATGATGTTTTAGGATGGGTTGGCACTTTTGGTTGAGGTCCCGGGGGCCTCGGGGTGGTTTCGGATGGCCATCGGGGTGAATTTTGGACTTGTGGCATTTCTGAAGTTGCTGGTATCTGGTATTTCCGCATCTGCGGAAAAGGGGCCGCAGATGCGGTGATGGGGTCGCAGGTGCGAGTTTCCTTAAGGAGTTGCCTTTCCGCAGATGCGAGCTTGGAGCCGCATCTGCGATGCCGCAGATGCGGCGTGTGGACCGCAGAAGCGGATAAGGGCCATTGGGTGTTCCGCAAAAGCAGGCAGGTGTCCGCAAATGCGGTGTCCGTAGAAGCGGATTTAGACCGCAAAAGCGGTCCTGAGCGCAATAGTATATTTCCGCAGAAGCGGTAACCGCATATGCGGTACAGTGATCGCAGATGCGAAAAGGGCTAGACAGAAAAGGTTTTAAAGGTTCATTTTGTTCCGCGAGCTAAGGCATTTTTCCTCCATTTTTGAGCAAACTTAAGAGCTTTTGGACGGGAATTGAAGGTGATTTTGACTGGGTGTGATTGGAGGTGAGTTCTATGACCTAAATACATGATTTAATGGTAGAATTAATATAGAAATTTATGGAAATTCATCAAAAAGGGGGAAAAGCTAGGGCTTGGAATTTGATATTTCAAAGTGGGATTTGATGGGTCATTTGGGCTCGGATTTGGGAGTTTTGGTATGTATAGACTCGTGGCGAGATAAGGAATCCGATAATGTTAACTTTTCTGATTTTTGAGAAGTGGGCCCGGGGCTCGGGTTTTGCAAATTTCGTGAATTTCGATATTTTTCGAGTCTTTTCGATTGGGTTATGTTCCCTTAGCCTATTGTAACGTATTCGTTGTGGTTTTGATCAGATTCGACCCTCGAGGAGGTCGATTTGCGAGGCAAGGGCATAGCGAGCTAGGATTTTGGCCGGCTTGAGGTGAGTAATGATTGTAAATGATATCCTGAGGGTTTGAAATCCTGGATTTGCACACCGTAGTGCAATATTGAGGTGACCTGCACGCCGGATAGCGAGCGTGGGGTAGAGCACCGTTGGGGATTGTGACATGGTCCGTCCCGATTGATGATTTTATCGCGTATTTGACTGAAACTTATTTGTTATTATCATGATTTGGGCTGATTGCCATATTTGGGCTTCGTGCCAATTATTTGAACCATTCGGGGATTTTATCACTGTTTCCTCACTGTTTTGACGTATTATTTGAACTAAGTCCTGTTGATATTTACAGTTTTACAAAGTCAGCCAATTTTACTCAGATTTGAAACTTAAATGATATTTCTAAATGATATTTTGGGCTGAGAACTACTGTTTTACAAATGCCCGAGGGGCTTGTGATGATTTTCGGACTGAGTGAGGCCGAGGGCCATATGTGAGGATATGCTGAGTGATATGAGTCTGAGGGCCTGAGATACTTTATGTGCCACGAGGTGGCTTGAGTGACGCGAGGAGGCTTTCAGGCCTTATGAGTGATGTGAGGAGGCTTTCAGGCCTTATGAGTGATGTGAGGAGGCTTTCAGGCCTTGTGAGTGATGTGAGGAGGCTTTCAGGCCTTATGACTGATGTGAGGAGGCTTTCAGGCCTCGTGTGTGATGTGAGAAGGCTTTCAGGCCTTATTTTATATGCCACGAGGTGGCTTGATATTGCGCTTGGGCCGTAAGGGGCCCCTCCCGGAGTCTGCACACCCCCAGTGAGCGCCGTCGATAATATATGGATCGGGTTGTACGCCACAGCGAGTTGTGGATCGGGTTGCACACAGCAGCGGTTACTATATGATACAGTTCTGAGAGTGATCTGAGAAAGAGAGCCCGAGGGGCAGAGAGTGTTTCTGAGAGTGAGCCCGAGGGGCTGGTATTGTTTTGAGATATTGCCCGAGGGGCGAACTTTTATGTGCTCATCTTGCATATTTACTTGCCTTTTTACCTGTTATACTGTGATATTTGTGCCCGAGGGGCGGTTTTTCTGTGCTTATCGGCACTAACTGTTTTGAAATCATTTCGTAACTGTTGGAAAGATCATTTTAAAAAGAGAATTAAACTGAGCCAAGAGATTTCCAAAGATTTCACAGCTTTACTATTTTTCTCAAAGGATTGTACCCTGCTTCTATACAGCATGTTGGTTGCTTTACTTGATTTCTTACTGCTCAGTTGTTATTTACCTTTATTACTCACTGAGTTGGAGTACTCACTTTACTCCCTGCACCTCGTGTGCAGATGCAGGTATCTATTCACCTGGTAGCGGGTTTTGGGCCGATCAGAGGCAGAGTTATATGAGTTAAGGAGGTGGCTGTCAGCGTTCGCAGCACCATGTCTCTCTCTTTTGTTCTTTATTCCGGTTTTGTACATTTTAGACCCTGTAGTGGATTTACATTCTGATAGATGCTCGTGAGTTGTGACACCCCGATTAGGGCTGTGTTGGATTGGCTTTCCGCTGATTAATACTATTAAGTCATATTTACGCTGTTTATTTATGTTTAACTATTTTTGAAAAAAGACGAGTGGATTAGTTGGCTGGCCTCGTCTTCACGAGAGGCGCCATCACGACCAGTGCGGGGTTTGGGTCGTGATAGCAGACCTGTCCAGTGGAACCTGTACAGATTGAATTTAACATATCAAAGTATTAAGTAGCCTCTCAAATCTCAGCCAAAAGAAACGTTTGATAAGGAGTGGCCCCAAACAATCCTTTCTCTGTTTCAGAAATATACACTGGCAAGAATGAAAGATTAAAATACACCTTGTGTGTCATCACTATAATCCATCTATAAAAAAAAATACAGAGAGTTCTTCTAATATTCCTCTATGCATCCATAAGATGAGTCCCATGAAATAACCCAATTCTCCAGACCCTGAAAATTCAATTGAAAGTAGCATGATCTACTACATTTTGATTCAATACTATTTATAGGCTGACATTTTAAAATCAGATAAAATGTTAATGTACATCCAGAAAATAATATACGCAGTTGAATAGGAAAACTTTACTACCAGAAAGAACCATGAAAAGCTTCAAATATCTTGTCCATAAGTATTAAATTTCTAAACTACGTAAAACGGAAAAGTGAAATAGCATAAATAACTTGAAATGATTTAAATACATTGTTCATAACTAATAAAACTACTAATAAGACTAATCAGACAGTTCTTGGTTTCTCCAAGTGTTACATTTACAAATACCTTATGCTGTTTTCTTCTTCTTAAATACTCTCTTGATTTTATTTCCTGACAACTGTGTATTCGGATCTTCTTCAACCACTGTTGCGGCGTTAGTTAAACTTATCTTGGCAGGTGTATTTGCAATATCGATTAACTCGTTCTCTTCAGTAGAATCCTGCATATATAAAATACAAAAATTTGTGAAAATAAGTAGTGAACTTACAGTTCCTATAGATTTATTAATTTATATCCTGCAAAGAATTTATTTAGAAGAATCAATAATGTAAAAAATATTAATAATGAGTTTGCACCTTCCTATAGAATAGACAAAGTGAACATTCACAACTTTTAAAGTTATAAAAAAATCTCCAGATCTGAAAATTTATTCAGAAACATATCCTTCCAGATATATAAGTCTGTGTCATCTTAAAGAACCAATTAAAAGTGAGCGATGTATTTACCTCGCATTCCTTCTCTCCATCAAAGACTTGATTATTATTGAAGTCGGGATCCTATCAAAAATTAATAAATAAATGAGTTTGAAATTATGATTCAAATAATACAATTTAGATGAAATTTGCAATTTAAATATGTTATGAAGTTTGTGAGCAAATATGACATACAGTTAAGTCATCTGAAGGTGGATCAGGACTATATTTCTTTATCAGTTGCTCCTCATCCGTAAGCTTAACAACACTATAAACTTCCTGTTGCAGTTGAATGTTCGAGCTCTTGACAATAACCTTAAACATGAATTTTCTTTGGAGAATATTGTTCAGCTCTACTGGATAGGGATACTTATCAACAGCGCCAGTATTCTAGAATGAAATTTTGTGTTAGAATTTTTCAAATAACAAATATGAATTTAATTAGTTGATATTGTCACGACCCAATTCCCATACCCAGTCGTGATGGCGCCTCTCGTGAAGACAAGGCCAGCCAACTTACCCAAATCATTTCTTTAACAGTTACTAAACATAAGTGAATAGAATAATACAACTTAACGGCCATAATAATCAGTATTTTCAACCCCACATAACCCGACCGGGGTGTCACAAGTCACGAGCATCTAAGAAGTAGGAACACAACTACAGGGTCATATATATATAAAATGAAATCTGGAATCCAAAAGATGAAGTCCGGTGCCGCGAACGCTGGCGGTCACCTTGCTCAGCTACATTAGTATTACCTTCAGTCCGCTAATCACCCGCTACCGGGTGAACAATACCTGCAACTGCACGCGAGGTGCAGGGAGTAAAGTGAGTACTTCCAACTCAGTGGTAATAAGAGTAAATAATAACTGAGAGGCAAGAAATCACGTAAGAGCACTCCATCATGCTATATAGGACAGTACAACCCTTTTTAGAAAACAGTTAGACCGTGAAAAATCCTTTAGAAAATATCTGGCTCAGTTTAAAAACCTCTTTCGAAAATATCCTTTTCCAACAGTCAAGTATATGAATGCGTTATCAAATAGTGCAAGTCCGCACATAAGTTAGCCCCTCGGACACAGCACTCTATTAACAAATAACACCAAGGTATCTGGTACGCAGTGCAAGAACAGCATGGATGCCAAGGATATGAGAGTGTTGAATGTCATGCCACGTAGTACAAACAGGAAACAATGCATGAATGCAATGCAATGCACATGACCGCTGCGGCGCGCAGCCCGATCCATTTGGGTACCCGCGCTCACTGCGGGGGTTCAGACTCCGGAGGGGCTCCTACAGCCCATGCGCTATATCATCATAGCATCGTTGCGGCATGCAGCCCGATCCATCATCAGTCCAGAACATGCAAATGAGCCACTCGGGCAATGTCAAGTAATAGCTTTTAACTCAAAACATCAGAAAAATGCAATTTAAGTCTTTAAACTTTAGCAATATGACTACTCATTTCAAACAGGGTTTAACTCAGGACTGAAATCATTTAATATGCTAAGTGTCATGAAAACAGTGATAATGACCCCTACAAGGTTCAAATAACCGGCACGAAACCCAAAACATGGCAATCAGCCCAATTCAAGATAGCATCTAGCAAGTTTCAGTCGATTACGCAGTAAAATCCACAACCGGGACGGACCAAGTCGCCATCCCCAACGGTGCTCTACCCCACGCTCATACCTGGCGTGCAAGTCACCACAATACAGCACTATGATGTGCAAATTCGGAGTTTCAAACCCTCAGGATATCATTTACAAGTATTACTCACCTCGAACGGCGAAATCCCTAGCTCGCGATGCCTCTGCCCCTCGAATTGGCCTCCACGCGCGTCGAATCTAACCAAAATCAGAGCGATACATTACAATATGCTAAGGGAACAACACCCAATCGAAAACAATCAAAAATTAGCAAGAATCTCGAAACTAGCAAAACCCGAGCCCCGGGCCCGCTTCTCGAAAAATTACAAAACTCACATTACCCAATTCCTCGTCTCGCCACGAGTTCATACATACCAAGAACTCCCAAATCCGAGCTCAAATGACCTATCAAATCCCAGTTTAAATTATCAAAAACTCAAGCCCTAGCTTTACCCCCTTTTTTGAAGAATTTCAACCAATTTCCATGTTAGATCTATCAAAGTTCCATGTATTTAGGCCAAGGGACTTACCTCCAATCACACCTAGTCGAAATCCCCCTTCAATTCCGTCGAATCGCTCCCAAGCTCGCTTAAAAATGGTGGAAATAACATAACCCTCGCGGAGCAAAATGAATATAAAACTCCTACTGGCTTCAGGGGTTTCCGCTTCTGCGGTCCCCACGCCCGCTTCCGCGAAACCGCTTCTGCGGTTTTTGTCCGCTTATGCGGAATTTCATTAAAACTCAAGGGCCGCTTCTGCGACACAAATTTTCGCTTTTGCGGAAGCTCACCTCCTGGCCAATCCCGCTTCTGCGACCGCCTGTCCGCTTCTGCGGGCTCGCTTAAGCGAAAAGTGTTCCGCTTCTGCGGAACTGCCCAACTCCACTCCAGACCGCTTTTGCGACCAAGATTACGCTTCTGCAGAACCGCTTATGCGGTCCATTTCCGCAGAAGCGAACATACCAGATACCAACAAAATCTGCCATTTCCTCCACTTGAATTTCATCCCGATAGCCGTCCGAAATCACCCCGAGGCCCCCGGGACCTCAACCAAAAGCACCAACATGTCTTAAAGCATCATCCAAACTGGTTCCAATCATCAAAACACATCAAACAACACTAAAAACATCAATTCTCATCGGATTCAAGCCTAAGTTCTTCAAGAACTTCCGAAACACGCATTCGATCAAAAACCCAACCAAATGACGTCCGAATGACCTGAAATTTTGCACACACATCACAAATCACATATCGAAGCTACAGAAACTCTCGGAATTCCATTCCGACCCTCTGATCAAAATCTCACCTGCCAACCGGAATTCGCCCAAATACTAACTTCGCCAATTCAAGCCAAATTCTACACCGGACCTACAAAATCAATTCCGATCGCACTCCTATGTCACAAATCATCCCCCGAAGCTAACCGAATCACCGGAAATCACATTCGAGCCCTATAACTCATAAGTCAATGTCTGGTTGACTTTTTCAACTTAAGCCTTCCTTAAAGAGACTAAGTGTCTCATTTCTTATCAAAACCAATCCAAATCAACTCTAACACACCACATACCGATAACGAAACATGAAGAAGCATAAAATGAGGGAAACGAAGCAGTGACACATGAGACGACGGGTCGGGTCGTCACAGATATACCTCAAGAAATCCTTCCTTCAATTCTTTTGCGGATTGGCCTATGAGAAACATGGCTTTGCGGTCCCAGAGCAATAGGAAACAGATCCAGTAGTATCTATTACCCTAACCTGAAGCTTGTACCTAAATGCACACTTGATATGATATATAAATGTACATTTTTGTCACGACCCCAGTTCACCCTCCATGAACATGTCGTGATGGCACCTAGTTCCTACAACTAGGTAAGCCTAACAGTGCGGAACAAACAACATAACTTGCAAAAATAACTAATTAAGATTGAACAACTAAAAGAAATCTGTATATAACTGCCACTTGGAACATACAACTCATAATAAATGCGGAAGTCTAAAATATCATCCCAAAACACGAAAACTCACGGGAACACAAGCTAATGGAAGCAACATACAGCTCTAATCTCCAGAATTCGTCTAACAAAAGTGCGAAAGAGAGACTAACTACTACAGATAGAGTAAAGAGGGAGACTCCATGGTCTGCGGACGTTGCAGAAGTACCTCAAAGTCTCCGTAGCTCTCCTGGCCTCAAGAATAGTGCGCCTGAGTGGAGGTACCTGGATCTGCACATGAAAAACATGCGCAGGAAGGGCATGAGTACACCACAGCGGTACTCAATAAGTGCCAAGCCTAACCTCGGTTGGGTAGTGACGAGGAAGGTCAGGGCCCTACTGAGGTAAAATATAATAATAAATTAATAGTATGAAAAAAAACTAACATTAATAATGAGTACAGCAGTGAGATAAGACAGGTCAAGTAAGGCAATAACATCTACACAAAGAACAGAGTAAACACGGAATATGTACAGCTCAATACCAGTGATAACAATGAGGATCTCCCAGGATACCGTCCTGTAGTCCTTTTTCTCAATTGTCTAGTGGATCTCCCGGGATACCGTCCCGTAGTCCATCACATATGTAAATCCGAAGGATCTCCCGGGATACCGTCCCGTAGTCCAGCCATCAATATGCAGGGGATCTATCAGGAATCTAACCCGCAGTCCCAAAGTAAAAGTGCAGGGGGATCTATAGGGAATCTAACCCGCAGTCCCAAAGTAAAAGTGCAGGGGGATCTACCGGGAATCGAACCCGTAGTCCCAAAGTAAACAAACAAAGGGGGGGAGCTACCTGAATCCCATATCCGTAGTCCCAATATAAATGCGCAATCACAACCAGAAGATACACAGAAATGAAGTACAAAAGACAAGCAACGGGTAGTACTGGCCTAGCATGCTTCACGTAGTACAGTCAAGGCAATTTAAGCAATTAGGAAAGTTAAATCAATTAAACATGCTTTCCTAATCTAGCACAGGTTATAATATCTAGTAGAATAAAGCAAATATGAAAGAAACTCAATCTCAATATCTTAAGTAAAACCGGATTTTCAATAATTGGCTCAAGTACGTGCTCGTCACCTCGCGTACCAGGCACTCAAAATACCAAATAACAAATCCTAAGGGAGAGGTCCCCCACACAAGGTTAGACAAGCCACTTACCTTGAACCGGCTCAAAATCAACTAGATTCCACGCCTTTGCCACGAGTATCCGACTCCAAATGGCCCAAATCTATTCAATTCAATTACACATTGTAAATAACATCGCAAGCAACTGATTCTACTAATTAATTCAAAGCTGAGGCACGAAATTAGGTAAAATGACCAAAATGTCCTTCAGGCCAACGTCTCGAAATCGAATAATTTTTACATTTTCAGAACCCTCGTACTCTCACGAGTCTAACCATATAAAAATCTCCCAAATCGGAGGTCAAACACCCACTCAAAACTCAATAGTTTAGCCCATGAAGTTTCACCCAATTTTTCCAATTTTTGATCCTCAATTCGAATTTTAATGATGGATTTAACTACATAATGATGAAATATAACTAGAAGGGATTAAAGAAACGTTACCCAATAATCTCCTCTTCAAAACCCTCTCAAAATCGCCCTTCCCCGAGCTCAATTTGATTTTTCCAACTTTTGAAAACTAACCCTCGAAATCTCTATATCTGAATAGGGATTTCCGCTTCTGCGGACCAGGGACCGCTTCTGCGATCTCGCTTACGCGAAAAATGAGTCGCTTCTGCGACTTTCACTAAAGATCCAATATCCGCTTCTGCGGACCAATAACCGCTTATGCGGTTCTGCTTCTGCGGAATTTAAGCCGCTTCTGCGGTTCTGATGAAAATCCAAGATTCTGCTTCTGCGGTTCCTTACTCGCAGATGCGAGTCCGCTTCTGCGGGATTTCCTCCGCACCTGTGGAGCCTGAAAACTATGCCCAAACCCCCTTCTGCGATTCTAAGGCCGCTTCTGTGGCTCCGTTTCTGCGGTTCCCAAGCCGTAGAAACGAAAATACCAGAAGGGAAAAATTTCAGCTGCTGCAACGCTTCCCAAATTTTCCCGTTAACCACCCGAAATCATCCCGAGGCCCCCGGAACCTCAACCAAAAGCACCAGTAACACCTAATACCTCATTCAAACTTGTACCAATCCTTAAGCCACCTAAAACAACGCCGGAAACTCGAATTAATCAAGGATTTGAGCCTAAGAACTTCCAATATTATCAAAATACACTTTCGATCAAAAACCTAACCAAAACACGTCCCAATGACCTGAAATTTTGCACACACATCCCAATTGACATGACGGAGCTATTGCAACTTCTGGAATTCCAATCCGACCCTCGGATCAAAAACTCACTATCGAACCGAAAACTTCAAAAATTCAAACTTCGGCATTTCAAGCCTAAATGAGCTACGGACTTCCAAAATACATTCCGAACACGCTCCCAACCCCGAAATCACCTAACGGAGCTAACGGAACCATCGGATTTCCATTCCGAGGACATCTTCACACTGTTCTTACTACGGGCCACTTTTCAACACTTAAGCTCTCATTTAGGGACTAAGTGTCCCAAAACTCTCCAAAACCCAACACCGAATGTCCCGACAAACCAAAATAGCAGAAATGAACTTAGGGGAAGCAGTTAATAGGGGATCGGGGCGTAAATTCTTAAGACGGCCGGCCGGGTCGTCACATCCTCCTACACTTAAACATTCATTCGTCCTCGAACGAGCATAGAGAACATACCTGAAGTAGTGAAAAGGTGAGGGTAACAGCTGCGCATATCCTGCTCGGTCTCCCAAGTCGCCTCCTCGGCTGGCTGACCCCGCCACTGAACCTTCACTGAAGCAATGTTCTTTGACCTCAACTTTCTGATTTGCCTGTCCAATATAGCCACTAGCTCCTCAACATAGGATAGATCTTTGTCCAACTGGACTGAACTGAAATCCAACACGTGCGACGGGTCACCGTGATACCTCCGGAGCATCGAAACATGAAATACCGGATGAACTCCGGCCAAACTGGGAGGTAAGGCAAGCTCATAGGCAACATCCCCAACTCGCCTCAAGATCTCAAAAGGGCCAATAAATCTCGGACTCAACTTCCCTTTCTTCCCAAACCTCATGACGCCTTTCATAGGCGAAACCCGAAGCAGGACCCGCTCGCCAACCATATATGAAACGTCACGAACCTTCCATTCCGCATAGCTCTTCTGTCTCACCCGGCTCAAACCAGCCCACCGGGGACCTACACCTCCTACCATATAAAGCCTCATACGGTGCCATCTGAATGCTAGATTGATAACTGTTGTTGTAAGCAAACTCCGCCAATGGCAAGAAATGATCCCAAGACCCTCCAAACTCAATCACACACGCACGGAGCATATCCTCAAGAAACTGAATGGTGCGCTCGGACTGTCCGTCTGTCTGGGGGTGAAATGTTGTGCTCAACTCCACCCGAGTACCTAACTCCTGTTGCACGGCTCTCCAGAACCACGATGTAAACTGAGTACCTTTGTCCGAAATAATAGAAACTGGAATACCATGCAGACGGACGATCTCCCGGATATAAATCTCCGCCAACCGCTCCGATGAATAAGTGGTACACACAGGAATGAAATGAGCGGGCTTGGTCAGCCGATCCACAATAACCCAAATGGCATCAAACTTCTTCAAGGTCCGTGGGAGTGCAGATACAAAATCCATGGTGATGCGCTCCCATTTCCACTCCCGAGTCTCTATCTACTGAAGCAACCCACCCGGGCGCTGGTGCTCATACTTCACCTGCTGGCAGTTGAGGCACCTAGACACATAACCAACTATATCCTTCTTCATCCGCCTCCACCAATAGTGCTGCCTCAAGTCCTGATACATCTTTGTGGCACCGGATGGATGGAATACCGCGAACTATGGGCCTCTGCTAGAATCAACTCTCGAAGCCCATCCACATTGGGCACACAAATCCGGCCCTGCATCCTCAATACCCCGTCATCTCCGATGGTCACATCCCTGGCATCTCCACGCTGAACCTTGTCCTTAAGGACAAGCAAATGAGGGTCTTCATACTGCTGCTCCCTGATACGATCAAATAAGGAAGACCGGGAAACCACACAAGCTAGAACCCGACTGGGCTCTGAAAGATCCAATCTCACAAACTGGCTGGCTAAGGCCTGAACATCCATCGCCATAGGCCTCTCCGAAGCTGGTAAATATGCCAAACTCCCCAAACTCTCCGCCCGGCGACTCAAGGTATCCGCCACTACATTGGCCTTGCCCCGGTGATACAGAATAGTAATATCATAGTCCTTCAACAACTCTAACCACCTCCTCTGGCGCAAATTTAGATCCTTTTGCTTGAACAAGTGCTGCAAACTCCGGTGATCGGTATAAATCTCACAAGGCACACTGTACAAATAGTGACGCCAGATCTTCAAGGCATGAATAATAGCAACTAACTCAAGGTCGTGGACAGGGTAGTTCTTCTCAGGTATCTTCAACTGTCTGGACGCATAGGCAATCACTCTACCGTCCTGCATCAACACCGCTCCAAGGCCAACCCGTGAGGCATCATAATAAACTGTATAGGACCCCGAACCAGTAGGCAATATCAAAATAGGGGTTGTAATCAAAGCTGTCTTGAGCTTCTGAAAGCTCGCCTCACACTCCTCCGTCCACTAAAATGGGGCACTCTTCTTGGTCAATCTAGTCATAGGGGCTACAATCGATGAAAACCCCTCCATAAAACGACGGTAATAGCCCGCCAAACCAAGGAAACTGCGAATCTCTATAGCTGAGGACGGCCTGGGCCAACTCTGCACGGCCTCTATCTTCCTCGGGTCCACCCGAATACCCTCACTCGAAATCACTTGGCCTAAGAATACCACAGAACTCAGCCAAAACTCACATTTTGAGAACTTTGCATATAACTTCTTCTCCCTCAATGTCTGAAGCACGGTCCTCAGGTGCTGCTCATGATCTTCCCGACTCCGGGAATACACCAGAATATCATCAATATAAACAATAACGAATGAGTCAAGATATGGCCTGAATACACTGTGCATCAAGTGCATGAAAGTTGCTGGGGCATTGGTCAGCCCAAATGACATAACAAGGAACTCGTAATGACCATACCGAGTCCTGAAGGTAGTCTTCGGGATATCTAGCTCCCGAATCTTCAACTGATGGTAACCTGAGCGCAAGTCAATCTTAGAAAACACATGTGCGCCCTGAATCTGGTCAAATAGATCATCAATACGAGGCAAAGGATAACGGTTCTTTACTGTAACCTTGTTCAACTGACGGTAATCAATACACATACGCATAGAACCATCCTTTTTCTTCACAAACAAGACAGGAGCACCCCACGGTGAAACACTGGGTCGAATGAAACCCTAACCAAGCAATTCCTGCAACTGATCCTTCAACTCCTTCAACTCATGAGGAGCCATACGATACGGAGGAATGGAAATGGGCTGAGTGCCCGGCGACAAATCAATGCCAAAATCAACGTCTCTATCGGGCGGCATGCCCGGAAGATCAGCTGGAAACACATCGTGATAATCCCGTACCACTGGGACTGAATCAACAGAAAGGGGTATCAATACTGACATTTCTCACATAAGCTAAAATACACAGCACACCCTTTCTCAACCATACACTGAGCTTTAAGGAAAAAGATAACTCTACTGGGAGTGTGATCTAAGGCACCCCCCCCCCCCACTCAACACGCGGTATACCTGGCATGACTAGCGTCACGGTATTGGCGTGACAATCAAGAATAGCATAATGGGGCGACAACCGGTCCATACCCAAAATAATATCAAAATCAACCTTACTGAGTAACAATAAATCTGCTCTGGTCTCAAAACCACAAATAGTAACCAAACATGACCAATAAACGCGGTCCACAACAAGAGAATCCCCCACAGGAGTAGAAACATAAATAGGAAGACTCAAGGAAATCCCGAGGTACACTCAAATACGGAGCAAAATAAGAAGACACATGCAAATAGGTGGAGCCTAAATCGAATAGAACCGATACACCTCTATAACAAACCATGACAATACCTGCGATGATAGAATCGGAGGCAACAGCCTCGGTACGGGCAGGTGGGGTAGCACCTGGGGCTGTAACCATAGCCTGAGAACTCTACGGGGCACGCTGTGGCTGAGAAGTCTGTGGAGGTGCACTCCTCCCGAGTCTGGGGCAATACCTCACCACATGGCACATGTCACCACACTCAAAGCAACCTCGCGGTTGACGTGGCGGTGGAAACTGTGCAATACGGGTACTCCAAGACCCCTGAACACCTGAAACTCTGTGTGAAATCTGGGATGCAAACTGAGCTGGCTGACCCACAAAACCTCTACCGTGTCGTACTCTTCCCCCAAAATAAGGACCAACGGGCCTCCCCAATCTACCAGGCCTACTCACTCCTCTATACTCTCCCTCTTGACCACGTCTGCCCTCTCTCTCCTGGACCCACCTATCTCCTACTTGGCGAGAGGTCCTCACCACCCACTGAACTGGGACCACAGGCTGTGTCGGCATGACATCTGGAACCTGACCAATGGGAACCTGCTGCTCTGGAATGGGGGCGGCGGGAGTCTAGGTCCCTCCCCCGATCTGTGAAGTAGTCGTTACAACCTGAATCAATCCTGCCTGAATCAACGTACCAAACATGCTCAGGAACTGCGCCAAAGTCTCCTTAAGAGCTGGAGTAGTAGTAGCCCTAGGCGTGTCAGGTGACTGAACTCCGGCTGGATCTGTTGATGGTACCTCGGCGGCAGCTCGCACAGGTGCTCTCACTGCACCACGGGCGCGTCCTCGGCCTCTACCCCGGCCCCGGCCTCTGACGGTTGCAGTAGGGGGCGCGGGTGCCTGATCATCTCAAGTAGCACGTGTCCTCACCATCTGTGAGAGAATAGAAGGCAGAAGTTTTAGGATTGTGATGTCAAAAATTTCGCACGACAGGGAATCAAATGAAGTGAAATTTTCCTAACGGTTACATAGCCTCTCGTAGATAAGTACAGACGTCTCCGTACCGATCAGAGACTCGAATAAACCGGCCTCTGTTCCGTGACTCGTATGAACCTAGAGCTCTGATACCAACTTGTCACGACCCCAGTTCACCCTCCATGAACATGTCGTGATAGCACCTAGTTCCTACAACTAGGTAAGCCTAACAATGCGGAAATTTATATAACTTGCGGAAACATTTAATTTAATTAAGCAAAACTAGAAGAAAACGGTGAATAAGTGCCACCTAGCATATACAACTCAAAAATAAATCGCGGAAGTCAAAATCTCAACCCAAAACCCGGAAATTCACGGGAACCAAAGGCTAACAGAAACATAGTACGCTGTTCTAACTCCAGAATATCTAAGCAACTGAGAGAAAGGGAATAAACTAAGTACTAAAGCTGGAACAGAATAGAGACTCCTGGTCTGCGGACGCGGCATATATACCTCGAAGTCTCCGTGTATCTCCTCGCCTCAAGGATAGTGCGCCTGAGTAGAGGTACCTGGGTCTGCACATGAAAAACATGCGCAGAAGGGGAATGAGTACACCACGGCGGTACTCAGTAAGTGCCAAGCCTAACCTCGGTTGGGTAGTGACGAGGAAGTTCAGGGCCCTACTGAGGTTAAACAATATAAAATGAATTAACAGTATGAAAATAGGCAGTAATAATGAGTACAGCAATGGAATAAGACAGGCTAAACAAGCAATAACAATTACACAAGGAACGGAGTAAACACGAAATATGTACAGCTCAATACCAATGGTAACAATGAGGATCTCCCAGGATACCGTCCTGTAGTCCTTTTCTCAACTGTCCAGTGGATCTCCCGGGATAACGTCCCGTAGTCCATCATATGTATATATCCGAAGGATCTCCCGGGATACCGTCCCGTAGTCCAACTATCAATGTGCAGAGGGGATCTATCGGGAATCTAACCCGCAGTCCCAACGTAAATATGCAGGGGGATCTATCGGGAATCTAACCCGCAGTCCCAAAGTAAATATGCAGGGGGATCTATCGGGAATCGAACCCGCAGTCCCAAAGTAAACAAACAAGGGGGGAGCTACCGGAATCCCACATCCGTAGTCCCAATGTAAATACGCAGCCACAACAAGAAGATATTCAGAACTAGAGTACGAGAAAATACAAGGCAACAAGTAGTTCTAGCCTAACATGCTTCACGTAGTACAATCAAGGCAACTTAAGCAAATAGACAATTTAGGTCAGCTAAGCATGCTTTTCTAAACTAACACAGACTATACACTACTACAAAAGAGACTTTTAATGGCAATTAATTAGCGGCAATAAAAGAATGGCCACTAAATAACTCTGTAAACGGAAAACATTAGCGGCAAATAAGCATCAGTTGCTACTACATACCATTTTAGTGGCAATAAAAATAAATAGCCACAATAAAAAGTAAGTAATTTTATTATTTTTATTTTTCCCCCCAAAATTTTAGACTAAAATAACCTATTCCCTCTGATTCCTTACGTCTAATTTGAGAGAACTACAAAAAAATACTTCAGAAATATAAAATCTCTCATCCCCTGTAAAGTTATTCTCTAGTCGTTGTTTCCCTATCGCCGATCCTCTATCTCACCATAACGCCACCAACCCCAGGTAATATTTTCAGAAAATAGCTTTTTAATCACTGCTTTATCTCTTCTATGTCTCCTCTTTGCTCCAAATAATTATCCTTATAGAGTTTGGATGAAAAAAACATACAAATCTGATATGTTTTGGGTATGGTTAGAAATTGCTATGTTCATGGTTGTTTATATACCATGTGAATTGAAGTTTTATCGTCAATTTTAATATGGTTTGCTTTGCTTCAATCTTCATTGCTGTAGTGTGGCTTTTTTCGGCATTAACCCCTTGTAAAAAGGGCTTTTTTACAAATAAATACTGCTTCACTTTTTTCTAAATTAAGTGCTTTGTGATTATCCTTTCCCACCACTCTCTACCTCTTTCTTGAGTGACATAATTGTGGTCAGAAATTTCTATGTTTGGTTGGGGTGTAAATTTTTCTTCATTGTGTCAAAAATCGATTGACGAGAATAATCGATTAAGAACAAAACTTCAAGAAAAGATTCTGAAAGTTGAAAAATTGGAAGTGATAATCATATTGGTTGTAACTCTATGGACCAAAATTGTCTTATACTTTACATTATGTAGTTCCAGAATATTTAATTATTTTGAATATTATTATGATGGCTATCTATTATCTTCTAATAGCCTTTCACTTGTATTCTTCTGCTATCCAATGTTTTGTTTGTTACCTTCAAGCGCAAAGCATCATATTTTATACGAAAAAGGGCCAAATATATCCTTGTACTATAAGAAAAGGTTTAAATATACCCCTCGTTATACTTTCGGTCCATATATACCCCTGCCGTAATACTATTGGTTCAAATATATCCCTCTGTTAAGTTTGTCCAAAGTGGACATCCAATCCTACGTGGCACTAACACTTAATGAGGTGGATGTCATGTGTCATGCCACCTCAACACCCCTAACCCATTTTATCCTTTCCTTATATTTGTTTTTCCACCACTAAAATTTTCTTCGAGGGGAAGGAAAGTTTAGTGATGGAAAAAAAAATAGAAGCGATGGGTAAAATGGGTTAGGGGAGCTGAAGTGGCAAGCCATATGGTATCCACCTCATCAAATGTTAGTGCCATGTAGGATTGGATGTCTACCTTGGACAAACTTAACGGAAGAGGGGTATATTTGAACCTATAGTATTACGGCATGGATATATATGGACCGAAAGTAAAACGAGGGTCATATTTAAACCTTTTCTCATAGTACAAGGATATATTTTGACCCTTCTCCGTATTTTATATCACTTTTACATTATGTATGTGTATGTGCCATTTGCTAGACTTGCACATGTTTAGTGGCATTACCTATATTCCCCACTATATTTGATTGTGGGGAGCTAACAACTGATAAAAAGGGGGCAGGTATTGCTAGCTACTCTGTACTTCTACTTAAAAGGTGGCAGTTCATAAAGCAAACCATCTAGCTTCACTTTTAAGTTGAATAATTCTTCAACTATTTAATTGCAGAAGGTGGTATGATTTTACAGTAAGGGTATACATGGTTGTACAACAACTTTTAGACTACAAATTTAATTTTGTGACCTAAACTTGCTTAGCTGTAATAGAGTTGATGTCACTAGCAGTTAGCACATCGTCCAAGTTTTGGTGGACTGAGTTATACTTGTATTGGTGGTCGATAGCAGGTACCTTGTGAAATTTGTCGAGGTGAGCGCAAGCTAACCTATACACCATGGTTTAATTAAAGGGTAGCATTCATTAGAATAATTTAGTTAACTTGGATAATTATCACGCAAAACGTTTTTGGTGATTGAAAGTAAAGGATCCAGTGAAGCGGAAAAAAGATAATTATAGTATGATTCCAAAGAACTAAATCATATAGTGGTTAAGACTATATTGTTTTGTATTTTGATAGATGGATCATCGATGTGCTTAATGAGGAAGACAAAACATAATACATATATAGTTGCATTACATATCCTGGATTAAGTTAAAGAGGAAGTATAAACTTACAGAAATATAAGTTATAACTCTTGGCTAGTGCTTGCTGAAAATTGCTTATGTAGACAGACAATGATTATCCCATGGGATAAAAAATTTATAACTAGGAGATCAGATGACTTTTTACTTGAAAATCCACCAGTAAGACTCATTTCAAATATGCAATCTGTATTCACGCGATGTTGGTAGATGGCTCTTGTTTATCACTGTAGTCTCCATATCCTCTAAAATTGTGTGCAGAAGTCGGGTGGGTTGTATAAAGGTTTTTACTTCAACAAGCAAGATAATATATTGTTGTGTTCTATGATAGTTTCATCTCTTAAATACTGAAATTTGCATCCCGTGATGTTTCCTCATCTTCCTCATCTTCTTGCTCCTGCATTACTAATGGTGAAAAGACATTCCCATTCCTAACTAATCAAAAACCAATATGATTCAATGAGTTGAAGGTGCTAGTGTTTGTGGGATCTGAGTGTTGAGTAACTTCTTTTGTTCCTTATATTTTGTCTTATTATCGAGTCTTTTCCTTCAGTAATTTCTGGAGGGATTATTAGGTTGATTGGAATGAGATAATGGAAGAAATTGTCCTTAGATGTTTAGTGCATCTATTCTAGGCCACCGCAGTTCTCAACTCTTTGTCATGAGCGGATTCACATTTATTTTTAGATGTAAAATGTGTTTGTGCATACCAAACTTACTGTGTTTCTTCATATCTCTATAGTCTCAAAGAACATACAAAAATATGAATTTCTTTCTGTTTGAACTAGTTGTGACGATATGAGAAGTTGAGAAGCAAGAAATTTCAAGTAGGGCAAATAATGGCAGCTTGTTCTGTATTATGGCTGGCATGTATATTTGATCTCTGAAATCCAGGCTTCTCTCAGATTATTTGGGACTTGAGACTATGCTAGCAATCGTGTGCAAGACATATGATGGTATCAAAGCACTAGAAACATACGATAAGGAAGGCTATATAAACAAGACTTCTGGTCTTCATGGACTTGGATCTTCTATTGGGAGGTCTTTGGATGGCCGATTTCTTGTTATCAGTCTTGAAAACTTATGGTTTGATATCAAGATTATTTTTCTTGAAAAAACTGATTCATCTCTTTTGACATACCTTTGATCCCTTTCCTTCTTTTGGTTCATTTTTAGACCATATGGCGGTGAGTTCATAGCTGACGACCCTCAAAGGAGGCTTGATATTTTGAAGCCAAGATTACCCAATGGGGAATCTCCACCTGGGTTTCTTGGCTTTGCTATGAATATGGTCAATATAGACAGTGTGAACTTATATTGTGCTACAAGCAGTGGTTACGGTCTAAGAGAGACTCTCTTTTATAACCTGTTTTCACGCTTGCATGTATATAGAACAAGAGCAGATATGTTACAGGCTCTCCCTTGTATTAGAGATGGAGCCATATCTTTGGATGGAGGAATAATAAAGCATAACAATGTGTTTTCCCTGGGCAAGAGGTAAAGAAGTTTGTTTTAAATAGTTACATCTCTGTATTTCAGAAACTATAGAAAATAATTTATTTCTATTTTCTGAAGTTGGTGCTGTTTCTGTTTACGCTTATGTGTGTGTAGCTTCAACTTCGTGAGTTAAGCTATACAGCTTCTATGAACTTCCTCTCGCAATGTATCTCCTGTGGTCCCGAAAATATGTTCGCCTGTCATTTAATGCATAAACAACAAGGAAGATACAAAATTGTCTTTATCGATTTGTTTGTCTATTGAATTTTTATTTCATAATGATATGCCCACCATTTATCTTTGAATTCTTCATCCAAAGATAAAAAAGAGACAGCAGTATATAATATAACTTAATCACGAAAGGTAACCCTATGGTAAGATATATGAATTTGAGCGACTTACATTACAACTATAGAATATCCTTTTCTGAAAGAAAGACTAGTTCATGAGATTTTCAAGGACTGGACATGACATTAAATTCACAATCTTTTCTGTCAATTATCTTCTCTTGAGCTCTCTTTGGCAGAATGTATTTCCTCTTAGGTTTATATACCAGGAATAGCATAACTAAGTCATCATGAAATTATATATTTTGAATCTGAGTTGGATTTATGTCTTTCTTTTGTATTCTTTGGTAAAAGGGAAGTAGATTTGAAATTTCCAAAGAGCTTTGCAAAGTCAAATTTTCCGCAGTACTACTTTGAAATTGAAAGATAGATAAAGGAGATGAAGTGGAAAAAGGAAAGAACTGTAGAAGATATGCAGAGAGAACAAGCATTGCTAGACCATGCAAGGTTCAACTTTGGTATAAAGAAGCAAGAGTATTTGAAGTTTCTTGCCCAAAACTCATCTTACACAAGACAGGTAATGACAAAGAGTGGCTTACTCGGCTAGCAATATGCTGGTCGTTGATTAATTCTGAACAGTTTGTGTTGCCGATAGTAAGCAGATAATGAAGTCAGTTATCTCTGAGTTGGTTCTGCGTCAACGCCCAACGGCCTGCTCGTCGATTCTTTTCCAGGTAACTTCTCTGATAAATTGAGAACTTAGGATATTTAGTTACTTGGACCAATATCTCAGAATGACAAGAGTAATATGTAGTTAAGCTACTAAAATTTCACTTACCATATACTTAGTACCATAGATTTCTTCCTCAGTAGCAAGAACGGCTGTGATCTTATTTTTGGGGTTCTCGTAGCTTCTCAGTTCTCCAACTGATGTAGAGTAGAGACACCCTGCAAATTCAAACAAAAGATGTCGAATATAAGAAAAGTAGAAAGAAGAAATCCAGAAAAGGAAAATGAAGAATATTTACTTTACAATTCAACAGAGAGGAATCCGAGAGTACTGGTTCATCAGAGATGTCTTCCCCACCCTACAAAAGGATAAAAAGTGAGTTTGTAATAAACTTTAGATGATAAACTAGCATACATTAAACTCATGAATTTATTGCACATTAGTAATTTAAGGCTTCATGAAGAGGTCTACTAAGAAAAGTTCAAACAGGAATAGAAATCAAAGAAACTTAGAAAGGCAATGATGTCAATATATCAACAAAGGATATGTTTCATGTTCTGGTTGGATTGATTTCTTGCCTATGTGAATATCAGTTTCTCTATTATTTATTTACAAACATGTTTTATAGTGTGTGATAGTATGAATGCTTGCTAATCACTTCACTAAAGAGTCACACATTGATAAAGGTTCTGTTATCTTCCACTACTCTTCAACTCAAACCCCTTCACCCTCTTCTTTCTCTTCTCTTCATTCTCCATTTTCTTCATGTTCTGTGCTTAGATTAAAGGGTAGTAGAAAACTGAAAATTACATTCAAAGGAGCCAATTTTCCACTGTTTTTCCCCTTAGAGTTTCTGCTAGTTCTCAAGCTGCTCCTGTTGAAACATCAACAAGCACTTCTATTCCTTCTGAAATGAAAGCTTGGACTTATTCTGATTATGGAAGTGCTGATGTTTTGAAGTTTGAGTCCAATGTATCAGTTCCAGAAATTAAGGAAGATCAAGTCTTGATTAAGGTTGTTGCTGCTGCTCTTAACCCTGTTGATTTTAAACGTCGGCTCGGAAAATTCAAGGCCAGTGATTTCACTTCACTGGAGTGATATATTAGTACTGTATGATTCATAGGATATTTGGCGTAGTGAATCTTTAGCTTTAAAATTGAATGCTTGCTAATCACTTCTGTTTCATTTTTTATCATAGTGTGTGATGGTATTTCAGGTCCTCTAACACAATTATTTTATAATTTCAGGTCATACAATCTAATGTTCGATAATTTAGCGGTGGGAAGATTTCAAAATAATGAAAAATTGCGGAAATCATTTGAAGACCATCATTCTGGATTATTATTATGATGACATTAGCTATTTAGCCCAAACAATATATTTTTATGTTTTAAGTTACTGTGATATTAATATTTTTGGTTAGTACTTCCTTTTGATTCTTAAGATTTAATGAGATATATTACATTTTTTTTGAATTAATATTAATATATTTTATTATTTGGGTCATATTTTATACAAATATAGTAACTATTATTAATTGTTGCCAAATTATTGATATTATCGCTAGTGACTTTTAAAGATATTGATTTTTAGCGGCAATTTAGTTAAACATATTAGCTATTAAAATGGTCGCTGAAAGGGCAAACTAATTGCCGTTAAAGTTGCGGACTTTTTAGCGACAATTATTTTGAATTTAGTGGCTATAAAAATAGATGGTAAATAAGTATAATTAGCCGTTTGGATTGGATTTAGTATCCATTATAATTGCCATAAACAATTGCCGTTAGAGATGCGAACTTTTAGCGGCAATTAGTTTGAATTTAGTGGCTATAAAAATGGATGGTAAAGAATTATAATTAGCCGTTTGGTTTGAATTTAATAGCCATTATAATTGTCACAAACAATTGCCGTTAGAGATACGAATGTTTAGCGGCAATTAGTTTGAATGTAGCAGCAATAAAAATAGCTACTAAAGAAGTATAGTTGGCCTTTTTGGATTGAATTTAGTAGCCATTATAATTGCCGCAAATAATTGCCACTAAAGATAATAATTTTTAGCAGCAATAAACCATACCTTTTACCAGCTTTTGCGACAAATGCCGCTAAAGCCTTTGCCGACCCCAGCATCAGCGGCAAAAGACTAACGGCTGGTAAAAGATATAGCGGCTATAGTTATTGCCGCTAAAGCTGTTTTGTATTGCCGCTAAAGGTCTTTTTTGTAGTAGTGATAATTGCAAGTAGAATAAAGCAGGTAAGAAAGAAACTCAGTCTAAATATTTAAAGTAAAACCGGGTTTTTCAACAATTAGTTCAAGTACGCGCTCGTCACCTCACGCACAAGGCATTCACTTACCAATATCATATCCTAAGGGGAAAGGTCCCCCACACAAGGTTAGACAAGCCACTTACCTCGAACCGGCTCAAAACCAACTAGAAATCACGCCCTTGCCACGAGTATCCGACTCCAAATGGCCCAAATCTATTCAATTCAATTACATATCGTAAATAACATCGCAAACAACTGGTTTTCTATTTAATTCAAAGCTACGGCGTGAAATTAGGTAAAATGACCAAAATGCCCTTTAGGCCAACGCCTCGGAATCGAATAACTTTTACATTTTCAGAACCCTCGTACTCTCACGAGTCTAACCATATAAAAATCTACCAAATCGGAGGTCAAACACCCACTCAAAAACCCCATAGTTTAGCCTATGAAGTTTCACCCAATTTTCCAAATTTTGATCCCAAATTCGAATTTTAATGATAGATTTAACTACAAAATGATGAAATATAACTAGAAGGGATTAGAGAAACGTTACCCAATAGTCTTCTCTTCAAAACCCTCTAAAAATCGCCCTTCCCCGAGCTCAATTTGATTTTTCTAACTTATGAAAACTAACCCTCGAAATTTCTATATCTGCTCAGGGATTTCCGCTTCCGCGGACAAGGGACCGCTTCTGCGGTCCCGCTTATGCGGAAAATGAGTCGCTTCTGCGACTTTCACTAAAGATCCAATATCCGCTTCTGCGGAACAATAACCGCTTATGCGGTTCCGCCTCTGCGGAATTTAAGCCGCTTCTGCAGTTCTGATGAAAATCCAAGATTCCGCTTCTGCAGTTTCTTTCTCGCAGATGTGAGTCCGCTTCTGCGGTGCTAAGGCCGCTTCTGCGGTTCCCAAGCCGCAGAAGTGAAAATACCAGAAGGGAAAAACTTCAGCTGCTGCAACACTTCTCAATTTTGCCGTTAACCACCCGAAATCATCCCGATCTCCAATAACACCTAATACCTCATTCAAACTTGTACCAATCCTTAAACCACCTAAAACAACGCCGGAAACTCGAATTAATCAAGGATTTGAGCCTAAGAACTTCCAATTTTATCAAAATACACTTTCGATCAAAAACCTAACCAAAATACGTCCGAATGACCTGAAATTTTGCACACACATCCCAAATGACATGACGGAGCTACTGCAACTTCCGGAATTCCAATCCGACCCTCGGATCAAAAACTCACTATCGGACCGGAAACTTCAAAAATTCAAACTTCGGTATTTCAAGCCTAAATGGGCTACGGACTTCCAAAATACATTCCGAACACGCTCCCAACCCCGAAATCGCCTAACGGAGCTAACGGAACCATCAGATTTCCATTCTGAGGTCGTCTTCACACGGTTTCGACTACGGACCATTTTTCAACACTTAAGCTCTCATTTAGGGACTAAGTGTCCCAAAACTCTCCAAAACTCAACACCGAACGTCACGGCAAACCAAAATGGCAGAAATGAACTTAGGGGAAGAAGTTAATAGGGGATCGGGGCGTTAATTCTTAAGACGACCGGCCGGGTCGTCACACTTAGACTATAACCTAATCCTTAGATTTATGAAGATTATGAATGAACTGTATTTTTCTTTTCTAGATGTACGCTTGATATTTATCTACATTATCAAGATTTTACTAACCCCATTTCCTATATTGAAAGTACAAGAGGGGGGTGGGTGGTGGGTGGATGAATTGCATATTTTTTAAACTTAAACTCTATTAGTTGACTGATTTATTAATTAGTCGAGTTGATGTAGAAAGTAAGTGCAGAAATTAAAGACACCGGAATTTTATACTGGTTCGGATTCAATGTGAATCCTAGTCCAGTCCCCTTGGGTTGCAAGGGAGTTCTCTTTAGTAAATGCGTTTCTTCTAGTACAATGGAAATGATATGATAGCTCAGTTCCTATAACACTCGTCTTCTTCTGATACAATGCCTCACCAGTGTTATACTCTCCTTTTTCTCTGACTTGTTACATAGCAGGTCTCAAAGAACTACAATGCTTGTTTGCAGTAGAATAAAGAGTGAATTTTGGTTTGATAAAAGTATATTTTGTCTAAGGCTGAAAACTGAGTATAAATACTTTGGTGAAGACCTTGAGCAGACGAGATTTGACAACCCAAGGGATTTGATCCTTGGAAAGAGATTGATTCTTTCCAAGAATAAGATTGCTAGCCGTTGCTCTTCCTTGATGAGAGGAGATTGATCGCCTTCCTTCTACAGTCATTGATGGTGAGATTTTACTCTTTAATTGTTGGTCCTTCCATAGTTGGCAGCTCTTGATCGCTTTCCTTCTCCAGCCGTTGAAGATGAGGATTCGCTCCTTGATTGTTAGTCTTTCCAAAATTAGCAGATCAACTAATCTCCTTGATTTGCTCCTTAAATATGTTGGCCTTGATTGACGCTTTAGTTTTAGGCTTTCAAAGATTCTTTCCATCGCAGCTATCCATAATCTTTACTGATTGATATCTTTCCTTAAGCATTCAGATTGGCTTCAACAATCTCGTAGTAGCTCCTTGACTCCTTGATCTCTTCTGAGTGATTTCCTGCACAAATATATTATTGGCATTATTAAAATTAGATCTAACAATCTCCCATTTTTGATGATGTCAAAATAATATATTTGTATAAACACCATTTGACTTCCCCGTGTTTTACTCCCCCTCAATGTATGTAGTTGAGGATCCTGGCACTCCCCCTCAGTTCATGTCGTTGACTAGTTCATGATTGAAGGATACTCCCCCTCAGTTCATGCAGTTGACTAGTCCATGATTGAAGTCGACTCTTGCCACGGAGGATGCTACCTGTACCATAGTCTCTTCTCCCCCTTTTGGCATCAGCAAAGAGGGAACAGACTAAGAACTACACAGAATATATAGCATTAAACAATAGCATTAAAGTTCAATCACAAGCACCTAAAGCAAAAGAAAACAGAATTGTCCAATGGCTGAGATAACAGCCCCAAACCAGCAGCACAGCAAAACAAAACAAAAAAATTGTCTTAAACAACCACATTAGCGACGCAAGAAATAAGTAAGAGTATTGTAGATGGCCTCCTTCAATTGTTCAAAGCTAGCATTGGCTGAGATGCTTACTCCATCCAACCTGTCATGAATTTCCCTGAAAGCTTTGACAACATTCTCCCTAACTCTGAGAATAGCAACTTTTTTCTTTGACACATCAGACCCTATTTCCTTGGACATTGCGTGAATGTCACCAACAGTAGACTGAGTGGCTGTGAGGAGATTCTTGATTTCAAAGAGTTGAGTGGTGATGGCACGAAGCTTTTCATCGAGACCAGGGTTGGGGTGAGAGGCAGGGGACTTAGACGAGGCTTCTATAGGAGCAGGCTTAACTTCTCCCTCGTGCTTCTTAATCCAGGATCCCTTCACACTGACATACCCCATACTAGCAAAAGCTCTAGAGTTGTAGGATTTTGAGATAGTGATAAAGGGATAGTTGGACAGGGAAATTTGATGAGATTCCAGAATGTGAGTGATGGCCATGCCGTAGGGTAGACTGGTGGTATCTTCAGCACTTTCAATCATGAAATGTATAACCCAGGAGGAAAGCTTGACTTTGAGTTTGGTCACTAGGCAGTATACTAAGAAGATGTCCCTTTGAGAGAAGGTTGAAAAAGACCCGGTGCGAGGAAGCAGAGTGGTTGCCACAATGTGAGCCAGAACACGAGTTTCAAAACTAACGTCACTGGGACCTAACTGGTTTGGAAGGGAAGCAGAGGGGCACTCAACAATACACTATTTATCTTGGTCAAAAGAAATTTTCGAAATCATCGGGCCAGGTATTTTTGAACAGCATAGGGAAACCAGAACATCGACATTGAAAGAGAGAATCAAACAGGGCACAATCAAGAACAATGCGGTTACCTAATACTAAGGATTCCAACCTGTCAGGCTTACTGGAGCGGAGATTGGCATAAAATATCTTCACCAGGGGTTCATAGACCTTAGGCGGAGGGATAGAGAGAAACTTAGCCCACCCTTTATGCACAATGAGGTTTTTGATCTTACAATTTAGGGCTTCCATATCGTCTAGGTCGACTACCCTACCATGATCAATGGGCTTGTCTTTCAGAGCAATAAAGAAATCCTTATTTGGAGAATCCCAGAAATTTAGGTCGGATTCTAGAGAGGCAGAGAGATCAAACTTTGATTTCTTTGGGGTAGAAGAGACAGGAGGGTCTTCCAAAGGGCGTTTCCCTAGGGCTTTTTCTCCTAAGGTTTGAGAGTGATCAGACAAATCTCCCTATGAAGAGGCGAAACCTTCAGAGTGGTCAGACCCTAGGTCTACCTTTTTTGGAGGCATAGAAAGGGTTTTTGTTTTGGAACGGGTACTTTTTCTGGTGGATGCATAGGGATTCTAGGTTGTTTGGCCATTGAAGAAAGATGGTTTGGTTGGAGCTTTGGAGAAGGAGAAGGGTTTTATAGAGTACAGGGATGAAGGTGATTGAAAGAGGTTCTCCATCTTAAGAAGAAACCCTTCTGACGGTTGAGTCCGGAAAAGGAAAAAGGTGTCAGTTGAAGGGACACGATGATTGGCTTTCCTACTTTGAACGACGAACTGATGTGAAAGAAGAGGAAAAGAAAATGGAGGCGTAATTAATGCATGGGTAAAGTACAATCATTAGACCTGCAAGAAAACACTGCAGTACACATAGGTCCTATAGGTTATTAGTTAAGCAAGTAATCCAAGTAATTTCCTTAATGCACAAAATCTATCCTCTAAAAGAGGCTTAGTAAATATATCCGCTAATTGATCAGTAGTTCCAACAAAAGATATTTCTATGTCTCTCTTAAGCACATGATCTCTAATAAAGTGATGCTTAATATCTATATGCTTTGCTCTAGAGTGATGCACAGGATTTTTTGAAAGACAAATAGCGCTAGAATTATCAAAAAAAATTTGTATAGGTTTAAAGAAGAGTTCATAGTCACCCAGTTGGTGAGACATCCACAGTAATTGTGCACAACATTGTCCAATAGCAATGTATTCAACTTCAGTGGTGGATAATGCAACTGATGCTTGTTTTTTACTATTCCAGGATATCAATGCCTTTTCAAGTAATTGACATGTACCACTAGTGCTTTTTCTATCTTCCTTGTCACCTGCAAGGTCAGCATCGGAAAATCCTTCTAGTTTAAAAGAGTTAGAGCGAGGATACCATAGTCCATAAGATACAGTCCCAATAAGGTATCGAATGATTCTCTTCACTGCAGTCAGATGAGATTCCTTTGGAGCTGACTGGAACCTGGCACATTTACACACACTAAACATAATGTCCGGTCGACTTGCTGTCAGATACAATAATGATCCTATCATTCCACGATATTTGGTTTCATCCACAGGGATTCCCTGTTCATCTTTGTCTAGATTTGTTGAAGGACTCATTGGTGTGCCAATGGATTTTGCATTGCTCATGCCAAACTTTTGGATCAGTTCCTTTGTATATTTTGTCTGACATATAAAGGTTCCCTCTTCAGATTGTTGAATTTGGAGTCCAAGGAAGAATGTTAACTCTCCCATCATGCTCATCTCAAATTCGCTTTGCATCAGATTGGAAAAGTCCTTGCACATAAGAGGGTTAGCACTACCAAATATAATATCATCAACATAAATTTGGATAATGAGATTACCTTCTGTTGATCTTTTAATAAATAAGGTAGTGACTACTTTACCTCTTGTGAAGCCATGATCAACAAGAAAAGAGCTAAGTCTATCATACCATGCACGTGGAGCTTGTTTCAGTCCATATAATGCCTTAGTAAGTTTGTATACATGATAGGGAAACTTTGAATCTACAAACCGAGGAGGTTGTTTCACGTATACTCCTTCTTCAATAAATCCATTCAAAAAGGGGCTTTTAACATCCATATGAAATAGTTTGAATCTTTTGAATGATGCATATGCTAGAAGAATTCGAATAGATTCCAAGCGAGCTACTGGAGCGAAGGTTTCGTCATAGTCGACTCCTTCCTGTTGTGAATATCCCCGAGCAACTAATCTGGCTTTATTTCCTTATGACCTTTCCATCATCGTTCAATTTATTTCTGAAGACCCCCTTCGTTCCGATTACAGAAAAATTTTCAAGTTTTGGTATCAAATTCCACACCTAATTTTTACTAAACTGATCTAACTTTTCCTGCATTGCTTGAACCCAACTCGTATCTTTTAGAGCTTCCTCTATCTTCTTTGGTTCAACTTGAGAGATTAACGCAACATTTGCTTTCTTTTTGAGAGTTCCCCTGGTTTTCATTCCTTCATTTGGATCCCAGTGATGAATTTTTGAGGATATTCAGGTTCACTTCTCCATTCATTTGGGCGTACGATGTTTGTAGTCGACTCTGTTAGATAATCTGGTACACTGCTGCTGATTGCATTAGTCGACTCTATCGTAGCAGATATATAAGTTGACTCTTGAGATTTGCTAGTCTCCTGGTTTTCTTGAGCTTGATCTTCTTCTCCTGCAGTAGTTTCTTCTCGACCATGGGATTATTTTCATCGAATATAACATGTACAGATTAATGTGCGTTTATTATAGACTCTAAAAGCTCTACTATTCAATAAATAACCCAGAAAAATACCTTCATCACTTCTTGGATCGAATTTTCCAAGATTGTCCTTACCGTTATTGTGAATAAAACACTTGCTTCTGAAGGGATGAAAGTAACTGATGTTTAGACGTTTTCGTTTACCTTTCCATAATTCATCGGGAGTCTTCTTCAAAATTGGCCTTATGAGACATCGATTGAGAATGTGACATGCTGCACTTACACCTTCTGCCCAGAAGTGGTTTGGCAGTGAATGATCAAGTAACATAGTTCTTGCCATATCTTGGAGGGTTCTGTTTTTTCTTTCTACAACCCCATTTTGCTGTGGTGATCGTGGTGCCGAGAAATTATGAGTGTATCCCTGATCATTGCAGAAACCTTCAAATGCTCTGCTTTCGAATTCACCTCCATAATCACTCTGAATTGTTGAAATTAGATATCCCTTTTCTCTTTCAATCCTTTTGCAGAAAATCTCGAAATTTCTTAAAGCTTCATCCTTATGAGATAAGAAAATTACCCAAGTGAAACGTGAATAATCACCAACAATAACAAAGGCATATCTTTTTCCTCCTATACTGGCAGTTCTAGTAGGTCCAAATAAGTCCATATGGAGCAATTGCAAAGGTTTGGAAGTAGATACAATATCCTTATTTTTGAAAGAGTTTTTGGTTTGCTTACCAATTTGATATGCATCACAGATATGAGTTCTAGAAAAATTCAGTTTGGGTAAGCAAACAACTAACTCATGTTTGGACAACTTTTCTATCAAATGCATGCTAGCATGACCAAGTTTCCTATGCCATAACCATGGATCATCAGACATGGATGATAAGCAAATATGACCATCTATCTTTTCAAAACCATCAAGGATATAAACATTTTTGTACCTTTTACCAGGGAGAACTGTTTTACCTGATTCATCTTCAATAGCACAACCTGTTTTCTTAAAGTTTACCTCATATCCTGAGTCGCATAGTTGACTTATGCTCAGGAGATTGTAGTTGAGTCCATCAACGAGATACACTTCAGTGATGTCACAGTTGTTATTGAAGGGAATCGTTCCAGTACCAATTACTTTACCTTTTGAGTCATCCCCAAACTTAACGCTTCCTCCATCAATTTTTGCAACTTCTTTGAATAGGTTTTTGTCACCTATCATGTGACTGGAACATGCACTATCTAGATACCATTTTCCTTTGCGGATCATTCTGTGGTGTTCCGGCAAAACATAATGATCACTTTCTTTTAGGTACCCAAGCTTGCTTGGGTCCTAGAGGGTTAGTATTGCTAGATTCAGAATTGCTTTTTGGTTTCCAAACCTATCCTGACATGTTGGCTTTACGAAAGTGACAAAATGAATATTTGTGCCTACTTTTGTTACAATAGTGACACGTAAGTTCTGACCTACCTTTAGGTCTTTCATTAGTGTTAGTACTAGTGGACTTCGTTCTAGCTGGTCCTTTTCCAGTTGACTTGTAAGTCGCCTGGTTTGACCTGACAGAACTGTGACTGGTGGATTTGCGCATGCCATTCAGTTGCACTTGCAATTCCTCAAACCTTCTTGAAGTACTTCTTTTTCAATTTCATATACTTCGTGTTTGAGTTTACAGTCTATTTAGTCTCTTAAGCTCATTCATCATTATTTGGGATTCTGTCAGAGTTAAATCAAGAATATCCTGCAATTCATTGTATATTTCACAATCATAAGATCTTACCTCACTTGTTTCACCTCGTGCCATGAAACAATTTTCATTATCATCCTGGCCTTCTTCATATAAAGTGTCCTCATCTGTCCAGCATCCTGAGGATTTGTTCATCTCGTTTTCCTGAATCGTCATGAAGCAAAGATTTGCTATCTCTTCGTGCTCTGAACTATCTTCATCACTCCAGCTTCCAAAGGATTTGTTCTTGTTAAAGCCTCTATAAATTTTTCTTTGTAGTTCTGGGCACTCAGCTTGAATATGTCCAAATCTTCCACACTCATAGCATTTTTCATCATTTATGTCCTGTTCATTGTATTGCCTGGATCGTCCGGGTGGCATTCTTCCTTTCTTTGTGTTCCTGAATCTTCTCATTAACCTATCCATGTTTCTTGATAGCATAGCAATTTCTTCTTGTAGGGCTTCAGGATCATCATCGATTTCATTTTCAGCTATTTCATTTGAAGCTTTGAATGCAACTATCTTCTTTTTCTCTTCTTGACTGGTTTTCTTGAG
>NC_031990.1:4494813-4570724 GCF_001879085.1 Nicotiana attenuata
CGTTCCTTGTGTACTTGTTATTGCTTTGTTTAGCCTGTCTTATTCCATTGCTGTACTCATTATTACTACCTATTTTCATACTGTTAATCCATATTATATTGTTTAACCTCAGTAGGGCCCTGACCTTCCTCGTCACTACCCAACCGAGGTTAGGCTTGGCACTTACTGAGTACCGTCGTGGTGTACTCATGCCCCTTCTGCGCATGTTTTTCATGTGCAGACCCACGTACCTCTACTCAGGCGCACTATCCTTGAGACGAGGAGATACACGGAGACTTCGAGGTATATCTGCCGCGTCCGCAGACCAGGAGTCTTTATTTTGTTCCAACTTTAGTACTTAATTTATCCCCTTTCTCTCAGTTGCTTAGATATTCTGGAGTTAGAGCAGCGTACTATGTTTCTGTTAGCATGTGGTTCCCGTGAGTTTCCGGGTTTTGGGTTGAGATTTTGACTTCCGCGATTTATTTTTGAGTTGTATATGCCAGGTGGCACTTGTTCACTGTTTTCTTCTAGTTTTGCTTAATTAAATTAAATGTTTCCGCAAGTTATATAAATTTTCGCATTGTTAGGCTTACCTAGTTGTAGGAACTAGGTGCCATCACGACATGTTCATATAGGGTGAACTGGGGTCGTGACAAGTTGGTATCGGAACTCTAGGTTCATAAGAGTCACGGAACACAGGCCGGTTTATTAGAGTCTCGTTGATCGGTACGGAGACGTTTGTACTTATCTAAGAAAGGCTATGTAACCGTTAGGAAAATTTCACTTCATCTGATTCCCTATCGTGCGAAATTTTTGACATCACAATCCTAAAACTTTTGTCTTCTATTCTCTCACAAATGGTGAGGACACGTGCTGCTCGAGATGATCAGGGACCCGCGCCCCCTACTGCAGCCGTCAGAGGCCGGGGCCGGGGTAGAGGCCGAGGACGCGCCCGTGGTGCAGCGAGAGCACCTGCGCGAGCTGCCGCCGAGGTACCATCAACAGATCCAGCCGGAGTTCAGTCACCTGACACGCCTACGGCTACTAATACTCCAGCTCTTTAGGAGTCTTTGGCGCAGTTCCTGAGTATGTTTGGTACGTTGATTCAGGCGGGATTGATTCAGGTTGTACCGACTACTTCACAGATCAGGGGAGGGACCCAGACTCCCACCGCCCCCACTCTAGAGCAGTAGGTTCCCATTGGTCAGGTTCCAGACGTCACGGCGACACAGCCTGTGGTCCCAGTTCAGCGGGTGGTGAGGACCTCTCGCCAAGTAGGAGACAGGTGGGTCCAGGAGAGAGAGGGCAGACACGGTCAGGAGGGAGAGTATAGAGGAGTGAGTAGGCCTCGTAGAATGGGGAGGCCCGATGGTCCTTATTTTGGGGGAAGAGTACGACACAGTAGAGGTTTTGTGGGTTAGCCAGCTCAGTCTGCATCCCAGATTTCACACAGAGTTTCAGGTGTTCAAGGGTCTTGGAGTACCTGTACTGCACAATTTCCACCGCCCACGTCGGCCGCGAGGTTGCTTTGAGTGTGGTGACATGTGCCATGTGGTGAGGTATTGCCCCAGACTCGGGAAGAGTGCACCTCCACAGACTTCTTAGCCACAGCGCGCCCCGCAGAGTTCTCAGGCTATGGTTACAGCCCCAGTTGCTACCCCACCTGCTCGTACCGAGGCTGTTGCCTCCGATTCTGTCATCGCATGTATCGTCATGGTTTGTTATAGAGGTGTATCGGTTCTATTCGATTTAGGCTCCACCTATTTGCATGTGTCTTCTTATTTTGCTCCGCATTTGAGTGTACCTTGGGATTTCCTTGAGTCTTCCTATTTATGTTTCTACTCCTGTGGGGGATTCTCTTGTTGTGGACCGCGATTATTGGTCATGTTTGGTTACTATTCGTGGTTTTGAGACCAGAGCAGATTTATTGTTACTCAGTAAGGTTGATTTTGACATTATTTTGGGTATGGACCGATTGTCGCCCCATTATGCTATTCTTGATTGTCATGCCAAGACCGTGACGCTGGTCATGCCAGGTATACCGCGTGTTGAGTGGGGGGGGGTTGCCTTAGATCACACTTCCAGTAGAGTTATCTTTTTCCTTAAAGCTCAGCATATGGTTGAGAAAGGGTGTGTTGTGTATTTTAGCTTATGTGAGAAATGTCAGTGTTGATACCCCTTTCTGTTGATTCAGTCCTAGTGGTACGGGATTATCACGATGTGTTTCCAGCTGATCTTCCGGGCATGCCGCCCGATAGAGACATTGATTATGGCATTGATTTGTTGCCGGGCACTCAGCCCATTTGCATTCCTCCGTATCGTATGGCTCCTCCTGAGTTGAAGGAGTTGAAAGATCAGTTACAGGAATTGCTTGATAAGGGTTTCATTCGACCCAGCGTTTCATCGTGGGGTGCTCCTGTCTTGTTTGTGAAGAAAAAGGATGGTTCCATGCGTATGTGTATTGATTACCGCCAGTTGAACAAGGTTACAGTGAAGAACCGTTATCCCTTGCCCCGTATTGATGATCTGTTTGACCAGCTTAAGGGCGCACAGGTGTTTTCTAAGATTGACTTGCGCTTAGGTTACCATCAGTTGAAGATTCGGGAGCCAGATATCCCGAAGACTGCCTTTAGGACTCGGTATGGTCATTACGAGTTCCTTGTTATGTCATTTGGGCTGACCAATGCCCCAGCAACTTTCATGCACTTGATGCACAGTGTATTCAGGCCATATCTTGACTCGTTCGTTATTGTTTTTATTGATGATATTCTGGTGTATTCCCGGAGTCGGGAAGATCATGAGCAGCACCTGAGGACCGTGCTCAGACCTTGAGGAAGAAGAAGTTATATGCAAAGTTCTCAAAATGTGAGTTTTGGCTGAGTTCTTTGGCATTCTTAGGCCATGTGATTTCGAGTGAGGGTATTCGGGTGGACCCGAGGAAGATAGAGGCCGTGCTGAGTTGGCCCAGGCCGTCCTCAGCTATAGAGATTCGCAGTTTCCTTGGTTTGGCGGGCTATTACCGTCGTTTTGTGGAGGGGTTTTCATCGATTGCAGCCCCTATGACTAGATTGACCCAGAAGGGTGCCCCATTTTAGTGGACGGAGGAGTGTGAGGCGAGCTTTCAGAAGCTCAAGACAGCTTTGATTACAGCCCCTATTTTGATATTGCCTACTGGTTCGGGGTCCTATACAGTTTATTGTGATGCCTCACGGGTTGGACTTGGAGTGGTGTTGATGCAGGACGGTAGAGTGATTGCCTATGTGTCCAGACGGTTGAAGATACATGAGAAGAACTACCCTGTCCACGACCATGAGTTAGTTGCTATTGTTCATGCCTTGAAGATCTGGCGTCACTATTTGTATGGTGTGCTTTGTGAGATTTATACTGACCACCGGAGTTTGCAGCACTTGTTCAAGCAAAAGGATCTAAATTTGCGCCAGAGGAGGTGGTTAGAGTTGTTGAAGGACTATGATATTACTATTCTGTATCACTCGGGCAAGGCCAATGTAGTGGCGGATGCCTTGAGTCATCGGGCGGAGAGTTTGGGGAGTTTGGCATATTTACCAGCTTTGGAGAGGCCTATGGCGATGGATGTTCAGGCCTTAGCCAGCCAGTTTGTGAGATTGGACCTTTCGGAGCCCAGTCGGGTTCTAGCTTGTGTGGTTTCCTGGTCTTCCTTATTTGATCGTATCAGGGAGCAGCAATATGAGGACCCCCATTTACTTGTCCTTAAGGACAAGGTTCAGCGTGGAGGTGCCAGGGATGTGACCATTGGAGATGATGGGGTATTGAGGATGCAGGGATGGATTTGTGTGCCCAATGTTGATGGTCTTCGAGAGATGATTCTAGCCGAGGCCCATAGCTGGCGGTATTCCACCCATCCGGGTGCCGCGAAGATGTATCAGGACCTGAGGCAGCACTATTGGTGGATGCGGATGAAGAAAGATATAGTTGGCTATGTGTCTAGATGCCTCAACTGCCACCAGGTGAAGTATGAACACCAGCGCTCAGGTGGGTTGCTTCAGCAGATAGAGATTCCGGAGTGGAAATGGGAGCGCATCACCATGGATTTTGTATCTGGACTCCCACGGACCTTGAAGAAGTTTGATTCCATTTGGGTTATTGTGGATCGGCTGACCAAGTCCGCTCATTTTATTCCTGTGTGTACCACTTATTCATCGGAGCGGTTGGCGGAGATTTATATTTGGGAGATCGTCCGTCTGCATGGTATTCCAGTTTCTATCATATCGGACAGAGGTACCCAGTTTACATCGCGGTTCTGGAGAGCCGTGCAGCAGGAGTTAGGTACTCGGGTGGAGTTGAGCACAACATTTCACCCCCAGACGGACGGACAGTCCGAGCACACTATTCAGATTCTTGAGGATATGCTCCGTGCGTGTGTGATTGAGTTCGGAGGGTCGTGGGATCATTACTTGCCACTAACGGAGTTTGCTTACAACAACAGCTATCAGTCCAACATTCAGATGGCGCCGTATGAGGCTTTATATAGTAGGAGGTAGATCTCCGATGGGTTGGTTCGAGCCGGGCGAGGCCAGGCTATTGGGCACAGAGATAGTTCAGGATGCATTGGAGAAATTTAAGACGATTCAGGATAGACTCCGTACAGCCCAATCCAAACAGAAGAGTTACGCGGACAGGAAGGTTCGTGATGTTTCATATATGGTTGGTGAGCGGGTTCTGCTTCGGGTCTCGCCTATGAAGGGCGTCATGCGGTTTGGGAAGAAAGGAAAGTTGAGTCCGAGGTTTATTGGCCCTTTTGAGATCTTCAGGCGAGTTGGGGAGGTTGCCTATGAGCTTGCCTTACCTCCCAGTTTGGCAGGAGTTCATCCGGTATTTCATGTTTCGATGCTCCGGAGGTATCACGGTGGTCCGTCTCACGTGTTGGATTTCAGTTCAGTCCAGTTGGACAAGGATCTATCCTATGTTGAGGAGCCAGTGGCTATATTGGACAGACAGATCAGAAAGTTGAGGTCAAAGAGCATTGCTTCAGGGAAGGTTCAGTGGCGGGGTCAGCCGGCCGAGGAGGCGACTTGGGAGGCCGAGCGGGATATGTGCAGCCGGTACCCTCATCTTTTCACTACTTCAGGTATGTTCTCTATGCTCGTTCGAGGACGAACGAATGTTTAAGTGTAGGAGGATGTGACGACCCGGCCGGTCGTCTTAAGAATTAACGCCCCGATCCCCTATTAACTGCTTCCCCTAAGTTCATTTCTGCCATTTTGGTTTGCCGGGACGTTCGGTGTTGAGTTTCCGAGAGTTTTGGGACACTTAGTCCCTAAATGAGAGCTTAAGTGTTGAAAAATGGTCCGTAGTCGGAACCGTGTGAAGACAACCTCGGAATGGAAATCTGATGGTTCCGTTAGCTCCGTTAGGCGTTTTCGGGGTTGGGAGCGTGTTCGGAATGTATTTTGCAAGTCCGTAGCTCATTTAGGCTTGAAATGCCGAAGTTTGAATTTTTGAAGTTTCCGGTCCGATAGTGAGTTTTTCATCCGAGGATCGGATTGGAATTATGGAAGTTGCAGTAGCTCTGTCATGTCATTTGGGATGTGTGTGCAAAATTTCAGGTCATTCGGACGTGTTTTGGTTAGGTTTTTGATTGAAAGTGTATTTTGATAAAATTGGAAGTTCTTAGGCTCAAATCCTTGTTTAATTCGAGTTTCCGGCGTTGTTTAAGGTGGTTTAAGGATTGGTACAAGTTTGAATGAGACATTAGGTGTTATTGGTGCTTTTGGTTGAGGCCCCGGGGGCCTCGGGATGATTTCGGGTGGTTAACGGCAAAATTGAGAAGTGTTGCAGCAGCTGAAGTTTTTCCCTTCTGGTATTTTCGCTTCTGCGGCTTGGGAACCGCAGAAGCGGCCTTAGCACCGCAGAAGCGGACTCGCATCTGCGAGAAAGGAACCGCAGAAGCAGAATCTTGGATTTTCATCAGAACCGCAGAAGCGACTTAAATTCCGCAGAGGCGGAACCGCATAAGCGATTATTGGTCCGCAGAAGCGGATATTGGATCTTTGGTGAAAGTCACAGAAGTGACTCATTTTTCGCATAAGCAGGACCGCATAAGCGGTCCCTTGTCCGCAAAAGCGGAAATCCCTGAGCAGATATAGAAATTTCGAGGGTTAGTTTTCATAAGTTAGAAAAATTAAATTGAGCTCGGGGAAGGGCGATGTTTAGAGGATTTTGAAGAGAAGGCTATTGGGTAACGTTTCTTTAATCCCTTCTAGTTATATTTTATCATTTTGTAGTTAAATCTATCATTAAAATTCGAATTTGGGATCAAAAATTGGAAAATTGGGTGAAACTTCATAGGCTAAACTATTGGGTTTTTGAGTGGGTGTTTGACCTCCGATTTGGGAGATTTTTATATGGTTAGACTCGTGAGAGTACGAGGGTTCTGAAAATGTGAAAATTATTCGATTCCGAGGCGTTGGCCTGAAGGGCATTTTGGTTATTTTACCTAATTTCACGGCGTAGCTTTGAATTAAATAGCAAAACCAGTTATTTGCGATGTTATTTACGATATGTAATTGAATTGAATAGATTTGGGCCATTTGGAGTCGGATACTCGTGGCAAGGGCGTGATTTCTAGTTGGTTTTGAGCCGGTTCGAGGTAAGTGGCTTGTCTAACCTTGTGTGGGGGACCTTTCCCCTTAGGATATGATATTGGTAAGTGAATGCCTTGTGCGTGAGGTGACGAGCGCGTACTTGAACTAATTGTTGAAAAACCCGGTTTTACTTTAAATATTTAGACTGAGTTTCTTTCTTACCTGCTTTATTCTACTTGCAATTATAGCCTGTGTTAGTTTATAAAAGCATGCTTAGCTGACCTAAATTGCCTATTTGCTTAAGTTGCCTTGATTGTACTACGTGAAGCATGTTAGGCTAGAACTACTTGTTGCCTTGTATTTTCTCGTACTCTAGTTCTGAATATCTTCTTGTTGTGGCTGCGTATTTACATTGGGACCACGGATGTAGGATTTCGGTAGCTCCCCCTTGTTTGCTTACTTTGGAACTGCGGGTTCGATTCCCGATAGATCCCCCTGCATATTTACTTTGGGACTGCGGGTTAGATTCCCGATAGATCCCCCTACATATTTACTTTGGGACTGCGGGTTCGATTCCCGATAAATTCCCCTGCACATTGATAGTTGGACTACGGGACGGTATCCCGGGAGATCTTGATATATACATATGACGGACTACGGGACGGTATCCCGGGAGATCCACTGGACAGTTGAGAAAAGGACTACAGGACGGTATCTTGGGAGATCCTCATTGTTACCATTGGTACTGAGCTATACATATTTGTGTTTACTCCGTTCCTTATGCAATTGTTATTGCTTGTTTAGCCTGTCTTATTCCATTGTTGTACTCATTATTACTGCCTATTTTCATACTGTTAATTCATATTATATTGTTTAACCTCAGTAGGGCCCTGACCTTCCTCGTCACTACCCAACCGAGGTTAGGCTTGACACTTACTGAGTACCGCCGTGGTGTACTCATGCCCCTTCTGCGCATGTTTTTCATGTGCAGACCCAGGTACCTCTACTCAGGCGCACTATCCTTGAGGCGAGGAGATACACGGAGACTTCGAGGTATATCTGCCACGTCCGCAGACCAGGAGTCTTTATTCTGTTCCAGCTTTAGTACTTAGTTTATCCCCTTTCTCTCAGTTGCTTAGATATTCTGGAGTTAGAGCAGCATACTATATTTCTGTTAGCCTGTGGTTTCCGTGAGTTTCCGGGTTTTGGGTTGAGATTTTGACTTCCGCGATTTATTTTTGAGTTGTATATGCCAGGTGGTACTTATTCACTGTTTTCTTCTAGTTTTGCTTAATTAAATTAAATGTTTCCGCAAGTTATATAAATTTTCGCATTGTTAGGCTTACCTAGTTGTAGGAACTAGGTGCCATCACGACATGTTCATGGAGGGTGAACTGGGGTCGTGACACTAAGGACCCGTTTGTCCACTAAAAAAAATCCGAAATTTGTTTTCAAAAATCAAAATTAAAATTTTTAATTTTTTTTCCCATTAACGAAACTGCAATATTTTTTCAAGTGAAATGCATGTCCAAACACAATTTCAAATTTCAAATATCATTTTTCAACTTAACTCCAAATATTACTTTTTTTCGAAAATTATAATTTTTATGTCCAAACGCCTACTAAATCTTAGGAACATGGTTTTCAATACCTCAAAAACCTTATTCTATTTTTCTTTTCCCTGTCATTCACGGACCTAACCCACTCCCACCCCCTCAAAAAAGTTTTATACAAATAATCAGCCGAATTCATTATTTAATTTTTATAGTCGGTATATAGATTATATATAATTATATATAATTATACATATATTATATATAAATATTATACATTTGCTGATTGTTTTTTGTTGAAACGGTTGAATATACAACTATCTAGGTTAATTCTTCGGGAAAAAATCTAATACCCGAAACAAGACATATTTATAAGGATTGCAGTTTCAAATGAATAAACCTTCATCATATATTGTCAAGTTCCATTGATACTAGACCAATACTCCCCACAAATTCAATCTCTATCCTTGTCTATACAAATTATGGCAAGCTAAGATGGTAAGGTCTTTCCTCTCTCTTTTCATTTTCTCTATTCACTGCTTCTCCAGAACAAGAATTAAGAGAAAAAACTGTTAGTAATTATTTTCATGAAAACTAGAACAAGAGAATATACCATTTCCTCAAGAAAATATCTTTTGTTGTGCCAATTCCGAAAGACTCACCACGTTCTCTCCTTTTAGCTTTGTCTTGAATCCAAATTTTTGTAGTTATTGACCATTTAGAGATTTAACTGATGTTGAAAACACACACAAAAAAAAAATAAAAAAATCGAAGTATTTAACTCATAAATATTAGATCGAAGTTAGGAGAGTTAGAGTTTTTTCTTGCGGAAGTGGATCGTCTGTAACAATTACGACTCGAATTACTGATCGTTGGAAATTTTTATAAGATGGATTAAATCCCTAAAAATCCCTTCGACGAATGCACAAATATCTAACTCTAGCTGTCTCTAGTCTAGTGAAAGGAGTCCATTTTCAACCCATTGAATGGTGCTTATTTAGCCTGGTAGTAGAATTTTAAGAGGATGACTAGATAATGCGTTAATGGGCTAATTAACATCCCTTCTACTGGACCGACCCAATAGCAATTTTCCGTAAAAATAGCACGGTATAACCAGTTTTCGGACTGGTCATTCAAAATAGCCAGCGTTTACGAAGTCAATGAAAAATAGCCACTATTTTGCTGCAACAGAGACCGATCCAGCATGATATACTGGAGTTCGGTGCACCTGTGTATGAACTCCAGCATATTATGCTGGATCGGTATACTTTGCTGACTCCAGTATAATATACTGGAGACTGGAGCACCGGTGCTCCAAACTCCAGTATATTATACTGGACAATTATACTTGTTAGAACTCCAGTATATTATGCTGGAGTTCTAGTGTACTTATGCTGGAACTCCATCATATTATGCTGGAGTTCCAGCATACTTATCCTGGAACTCCACTATAATATGCTGGAGTTCAAGCATACTTATGCTGGAACTCCAGTATAATATACTGGCGTATTTTTCGGGTTTTGAACAAGTGTTTTCGCTCAGATTTATCTTTACATGAAAAGTGGCTAAATTTCGATTACTTCTGAAATTGGACTATTTTTGAACGACCAGTTGTAAATCTGGCTATTTTTAAATTTCTCCCCAATTTTCCAATAAGTACATTATAGCAATTTTCCAACAAGTACATCATAAGTCAACACTATAGCTGTGCTTATGATTACGTAAAAATAGTACGGGCTAGCCAGTTGTCGGATTAGTCATTCAAAAATAGTCAGCGTTTGTAAAGTTATTGAAAAATAGCCACTATTTTGCTGCAACAGGGACCGGTCCAGCATAATATACTGGAGATTGGTGCACATATGTATGAACTTCCATCATATTATGTTGGAACTCCAACACGCGAAAAGTTCTAGCATAATATACTGGAGATTGGAGCACCTGTGTATGAACTTCCAGCATATTATACTGAACCGGTATATTATACTAGAACTCCAGTATATTATGTTGGAGTTCCAGTATACTTATGCTGGAACTCCATTATAATATGCTAGAGTTCCAGTATATTATGCTGGAGTATTTTTCGGATTTTGAACAATGTTTTTGTTCAAATTTATCTTTACACGAAAAATGGCTAAATTTCGATTACTTTTGAAACTGTGGCTATTTTTGAATGACCACTTGTAAATCTAGCTATTTTTGAATTTTTTCCAATGACTATTAACTAGTGATGACTTGTTTACTACTATGAGGTAATTAATTACAAAGTTAAAATGCATAAAGAATAAAAAGGTAGAATAATCCTCACCAACTTTGCCTAGCCCATACCCACCACCTGTCGACTGTCGTCAACAACGTCTACTTAGGGTTACAAGTCTAAACGAGGTTTGAATTATCAAATCATAATAGACAACGTAACTTTAATTACGAGTAAAACAAGGGGACTTTAAATCACAAACGACATATGTAATTATGTTGTCGTATTTTACACCACTTATTCTTATTGCTTTTTTAATACGAAAAAAAAAAATGAAAGATCAAAAGGTTATTTTATTCAAAATCCTAATTGTGACATTCCTTTTTTTCTCACTTCACAACTCGGAAACCTTTCTCATCTTAATCCGAAATGGCTGGGGTTAGTTACGAAGACCGTTAGGGATTATTTGGTTTGAAGACAAATTATGTTGGGATTAGGTATGCTGGACTGGAATTAGTTATTATGGTATAATTTCTTATTGACTGTTTGGTATGTGGTATTAATCATGAGAATGTCAATTTTACTCCTTTATCCTGAGATAACTTGTCGTGGGATTTCTATTCCACCCCTAACAAGTATAAATTATTTCGATGCTATTTTTAGTCATAGGTAAACTTATCCTATGATTAATAACCAAACAAGTAATCACAATTTGAACCCAAATATCCTAAGATCGTGAGTGTCATTTAATTTGAATCTCTTTTCTCTCTTTTCAACTATGAAACTCTTTAAATTTATTTTTGTTCCTATAAGTTTGAGAAACAAAACTCATGTACAAAAAATAATTTTCTTGTAACGCGAGCTATAAACAAGGACACTTACTTCAAATATAATTCTATTTTCTTGTTTTATTTCTTAAGGACCTTTTTTTCTTTCTGAGGGGGTGGGGGGTGGGTTGGGGTGGGGGGGGAGCATAGGGCAGGTGGATTTAGGAAATAAATGAAAAATAAAAAGTTAAATAAATGCAACTGTCTGCGTAGTATTCGTCGTTAGATGATACGTCTAATTTAATTAGCTAGTCCCACCGACAATCATTTGTAGTATTAATTATTTCCTTTAATTATTCGTCGTTGTATCCTTCATTTTTGTTTCCTTTAATTTCCACGTACCCTTGTCTAATATTTGTAATAACTTCCGATTAATCTGAATTCAAGCCGAGTAAAACCCCTTAAACAGAAAAGCACTTTTTATCAATATTTTTTTTTTCTTCATAATAAGATTTGAATTCAAGATCTCTGATTAAGGGGAAAAGAATTCTACCTATCCCACTACAAATCCTAGTTGTCTTAATTTTTATTTTATGTTGCTTACTGACGTAAGTTAGGGTACACGAAAATATTCTACTACATGTTACTCTTTTAATAACTCTAGTTACTCTCCTAGGAATTAGGACTTGTCTTACCAATTTTTGTATACAAAAACCAAAGAAAAAAAAGTTACTTCCGCATGCATACGTGTTGTATCCAATTTAGTCTATAGCTTCCACACAATTCTTTTCTACGTTTTTTTTTCTTGGGGTAGAATTCTCAAGCTAACGTTTGTTATGATAATTGTTAATATTATTAATAATTCATGTTGTAATTGCTGTTATTATTTTAATACCGATATGGTGTTGTTACGGTGTGAAAAGTTAATAGTAGAATATTAGTATCGTTTTTAAATCATTTTGACCGACACATCTTGTCCCACAACGACGACACTACCAAAAAAGAAAAAGAAAAACAACTTCCTTAAACCTAACTAATTAATAATATTATGGCTTGTAATTGTTGCTTTCAATTTAAGGTTTTACCAAACGAGGCATAGAACCAACTTAAGCCTCGTTATCCAGAAAGCACAGTCACAACTAATGTCAAAGCATCTTTAATTTCTTATTGTCTTTCCTTTATTCTTGTTTTCATTTTTCCTTCTTTTTCTTTTTCTCTTTTTCTGTTTTTTAGGAACATCACTGGAGCCTTTCTTGTTTAATTTTATTTTTTACAAAACGCATTGCATGTGTCGCATGCACAAATTTAAATTTTCAAAAGATTTGAATTAGCAATTTATGAAATATCAAATTTGTAACATCTTAAGGATAGTCGTTGCAAGTTTACTAAGAATATATATTTTAAAAAGTATTCACTATAATTATATAGTTCGATTCGTAAGCAATATTGTGAACTGCACTATAATAATCAGAAAGTTATGAAAACATAACCGATAAAAAGAGAAATGTACAGAAAAATATGAGTTTTTTTGCATACATTTGGTATCTCTTAATTCTTAAGCAGCAATGAGCGTAATTAGAAATCTTATTTATTTGAATGAATTTATGAGGATATTTCAATCTTTTGGAATTTAAAATGACACGTTTTCATTGGAAGAAAATGACATATTTTCAAGTGTCCTTTCAAATGGATCTTCAAAAATGGTGGGTTGAATTAATATGTTAAACCTACAATAATTTCTTAGTTCTATCCTAATTGGCAGAAAGAATTTAAATCTATGAATGTAAAATACGAGCTAAAAATTCCTCTATCCAAATTTATCCACAAAGAAATCGAATATTACAAAAATGTTTTGGCCAAATTACTTTCTTTTTTCTCTTGGAGAAGTGTAATAACATTTTCACCTAAGAATATATGTACCTATGCATATTAACGGTCCAAATGAGGCAGTGATTGGTGCTTTTGGACCATCTTGATTCCTTGCTTTTATTTAAAATTAAAGTCTCTTCTTTGATGTTGAATAATAATAAAAAAATCTTCTTTGATACTCTTTTATTCTCCCAAAAAAAACATTATTTATGAATTAATCTCTTTTTTTTCCCACAACAATGAGAAGTATGCAATTTCAATTACAAAGTTTCTAAAATCAGGTTTCTATTCATTGTAACCAAGTACTAACTTACTCTGCTACTCACACTGAAAATTTGAGAAATGTATATTTTTACTTGTTTTACAAAATAATAATTAATAAAATATATAGTTTCTCTATATATATACATATTATATATACACACATATTTTTCGGCTAACGAATGCTACACTTTCGACCGACTAACTACTTTTATATTTTGCCCTAAAAAATTTCACGCGAGGACATGTTAATTTTGTACTATCACATGTAACATCTTATAACATCACAAACAATCCTTGTTGCAAATTTAACATCATTGCATTTAAAAAAATAAAGAAGAATAAAGTCCGTGTAGGGACATGTTGATGGCTAAAAGACCATTCAGTGTTTACCACTAGTCAAAAAGCAAAATACATAAGTTACCCCCTGAATTATGGACGAAATCCCTGTTACACATTCTTTGCAGACGAAAATTACCTTACGCACTCAACCTTTCAAAAGTGTGCCTAATACGCACTACTTTCTCTACGTGACCAGCGCGTGTTTTACAACAAAATAAGGCATGTGAAGAAACAGAAATATATATCTGATATTTTATTTGAACGATTCTGATCTAACAAAATTTATCTAACGGCTCAAATTAATTTTCCTTTTTCTTTTCTTTCTTTTATTCCTTTTTCTTTTACTTTGTTTTTGTTCATTCTTCAACGAAACAAAAAGTTCTCCCATGTTTGTCGTTCACAATTCCCCATATCCCCATACCGGCCTTTGTTTGTTTTCTTGTGAAGATTTCAATAATGAAGCTGGATGGCCTATGGAATTTTAAAGGTAGAGAGAGATAGTGTTTTTTGGAAGAGAGATCTTTTGGGTTTCTCCAAATTAATGGAGATTGGTTGATGAGAAGGTGAATCTATGGTCGATGTTGTCTTCAATTAGAGCCTTCACTGCTCTCTGCAACTCTTTTTTAGTTCAGCCACCGCCTTGGCCGCTAGCGACAGTCCTCTTCTGCCCTTTATGGTGGTTCTTGCCATCCTTGATCTTTATGAAGAATAAAATGGAATTTAAAGATTTTAGCAGAAAGATAATAAGTTCGACAGTAAATGTGTAAGCCTTCTTACTTAAAGAAGTTAATCCAGATTATTATTATGGGATTCTTTTAGAGTGAAAGAAAAATAATTTTAATGGAGACGTGAGATTAGGGGTGATGCTGCACTTGTAGTAGAGAACTTCACATAGCTGCTTTTTGATTGAAGAATAGTGGTCGGAGATGGAAGGCATGATTTGATGGTGGCCGATCGAAGAGAAGTCAGCCATGGTGATGGATTTAATGAAGAAGATGGGATCTAATTATAATTTATAGGTTTTTTCTTTTTTAGTAAGTTAATGACACGTGTCACTATCTGATTGGAGCGTGAAATTACACATGTTTTAAAAAATTGGTCAAGAAAAAAGTAGTGTGTATTAGACACACTTCTAAAAGGTTGGGTGTGTAAAAGGTTGCTCTTGGTCGAAAGGTGTGTAGCAGGGATTTGGGTGCAAGGTCAATGGGTAAACTATGTATTTTGCCCTAGTCAAAACAAAGTTTCAATTGTTCGAACCTGGACATGCTGAATTTTTTTTGGTCAAGTAAAAAGAAGAGTAACTGAACGAGTATTAAATTCATGATGAAAATTGTTCAAGACATCTGGTCTTTATTCATTAAAAAACTTGATACTTTAGAAGGATTTTCACAAACAAAATAAATGTTGCAATCAATTTAATTATAACTGAACTTAAGATCTCTCAACTATAGTTTGATACAGTTACTAATGCTTCCATTAGGATAGACTGGCTACATCACGCACATTGTAACGCGATTCTTTCTCGGATTCTGCATAATTACGGAATGCTTTATTAGGTACCGGACTGCCCCTATCTCTCAATTATAGTACCCTTCACTTGTATATGCCATGTCCAGAGGCGAATCAAGGATTTTTAGTACATGGGTATACTACTAAAAAAAGGAAGAAAAAATGTATCTAGTGAAAATTGATACCTATACCTCTTAGTAAATAACTCAACCTTCAACCAAGTGGATCGTGATAACATTGTAAATTGAATGAAAGATGATGAAATTTAGCTAGGGTTACAGTTGAGGTGAGAGAACGGAGAGAGAGAGAGAGGAAAATCAGACTTCTCTTATTTCATTCAACCAAAAACTGAGCTCAGAAACTTCTAGAGTATATATATATATATATATATATATATTAAAGGGCAAAATAGTAAACTCCTATCAAACCTAACCGGATCAATATAAATACAGCTTTAGTGGGCTGACTTTGGCTCAACTCTGACTATGGCCCTATGGCCCACATGTCTAATGTCATGTAACTCTAACACCCCCCCCCCCCTCCTCAAGTTGGACGGTAAGGTCACGCCCAACTTGCCGAGCAACAAATGATGTTGTCCACCTGTCAAGCACTTGGTAAAAATGTCAGCCGGCTGAGAAGAAGTACAGATATGATGCAAGAAAATAAGACCATCAGCCAATTTTGTCCTTATGAAATGGCAATCCACCTCAATGTGTTTAGTACGTTCGTGAAACACGGGATTTTTCGCAATACGTATGGTAGCCAGATTATCACAATAGATAGGAACAGGAGACACAGTAGGAAGGCCCAAATCAGTGAGTAAACGAACCAACCAAACCAATTCAGCCACAACCTTACTCATTACCCGATACTCAGCCTCAGCAGAGGATAATGAAACAACAGTCTGTTTCTTAGATTTCTAACTTATTAAACTCCCACCTAAAGATATGCAAAACCTAGAAACAGACCTACGTGACTCAGAACACGCAGCCCAATCACTATCACAGTAGGCAAGTATGGAAAAATTAGGGGAGTTATTGAGAAAAACCTCAAAATCAGGAGTGCCTTTCAAATATCTCAAAATGTGAAGAGCAACATTCATACGAGGCACCCTAGGACACTTGAGAAACTGACTTAAGTGCTGAATAACAAAGCACAAATCAGGCCTTGTGTGGGTGAGAAAATTAAGCTTACCAACTAAACTTCTAAAAGTGTCAAGCCTAGGCAACAACTCCCCATCATCGGATTTCAGTTTTACACCCAATTCAAGAGGAGAAACCACAGCTGAAACAGAATCACAATTAAATTCATGAAGTAATTCAGCAATGAACTTTTGTTGATGAAGAATAACCCCAGAGTCATCATAGAAGACTTCAATGACAAGAAAATAGTTGAGTAAACCCAAATCTTTGATCTTAAATTGGTTGTTTAGGAACTCCTTAAGGGCAGAGATTTCATTAAGGTCATCACGCGTAAGAATAATATCATCCACATGCATAGCAAGAAAAACATTGGAAGTGGCAGATTTCTTAATGAAGAGAGAATAGTCATTTAGTGAAGAAACATAACCCCTAGAGCAAAGAGCATTGGATAACTTGGCATACCACTGACGAGATTCTTGCCTTAGACCATAAAGAGATTTTTGGAGCTTGCAAACCAAAGTAGAAGTGTGTTGAACAGTGGAATTAACAGTAAGACCTAGAGGTAACTTCATGTAAACCTCCTCATCTAAGTCGCCATGGAGGAATGCATTGTTAACATCTAATTGAAAGAGAGACCATCCTTTCTTGATAACAAAAGCCACAAGACACCGGATGGTGCACATCTTGACAACAGGGGAAAAGGTTTCATGAAAATCAATTCTCTCATTATGTGTATCACCCCGTACTACCAATCTAGCCTTATACCTTTCCACACTACCATCAGTTTTATGTTTAACTTTATATACTCATTTGCAACCAATTGGCTTCTTGCCTTTAGGCAACTCAACTATTGTCCAAGTCTTATTAGCCTCTAAAGCATCAAACTTTTTCCTCATAGCCTCTTGCAAAGCAGGGTTGGCAGATGCCTGAGTATAAGAATGAGGCTCAGTTGTTGCTGGTTGGGCAGCAGAAAGTGATGTGGAAGTAGAGCTAGAAAGGGAAGGAGGAAGTTGTGTAATAAAATTATTAAGATGAGAAGGTAGTGTATGAGTCCTGCTGCTCCTTCTAACTTCAAGAGGAGGGACAGAACATGAATCAGGAGGTGCAGGAATAGAGGGATTGACTGGTGGATCAAAAGATGTAACAGGTGGATCAGGAGATGCAATAGGTGAAGAAGGGACAGAACAAGGAAAGGAATATGTTGAAGTTTTAGATTGAAAAGGATAATAGTCATCAGTAGGAACAGAAGGAACTGGAGAGCTAGGGGAAGGAGAAGACAAAATGAATGGAAAAATTGACTCATGGAAGACCTCATATCTGGAGACAAACACTCTTCTGGTGGACAGATTGTACAACTTATACCCTTTCTTACCAAATGGATAACCAACAAGCACACAAGGAGTTGCTCTAGGATCTAGTTTATCTCTGTTACACTTGGGGATAGTAGCATAGCATAGGCATCTAAAGGGCTTCAAATGAGTATAGGAAGGTAATTTACCATATAAAACTTCAAAAGTGGTCTTATTGTGTAAAACAGTTGAGGGGAATCTATTTATTAAGTATGTGGCAGTTAAGATGCAATCTCCCCAGAATTTTGTTGGCAGTTTTGATTGAGATAATAATGCTCTAGCTGTTTCTAGTAGGTGTTTGCGTTTTCACTCAACAACACCATTTTGCTGGGGTGTATGTGGACAAGAAGTTTGGTGGATAATGCCATTATCAGAGAAGTATTGTAAGGCAGAATTGGAGAGACCTATTTCTAGAGCATTGTCACTTGTAACTGTTTTAACAAGAAGATTGAATTGTGTTTTAATCATAGATATGAAGGCTTTCAACAAAGAAAAAGCTTTACTTTTAGATTGCATTAAATGGGTCCAAGTTGCCCTACTATGATCATCCACAATGGTAAGAAAATATCTATCTCCAGAATATGTGTGTGTGATAAGGTCCCCATGTATCAAAATGAATCAATTCAAACAATGAATTAGAGATAGAAGTGCTATGAGAAAAATGCAATCTATTTTGCCTTGCTAATGGACAAACAGGACATACAAAAGATTGTTTAGAAGACAAATCAACAAATATAGAAGGGACGAGCTTCATTTTAGCAAAAGGAATATGTCCCAGCCTATGGTGCCACAGTACATCATGTTTATTTATACTATGTACATCATTTGAAGGAACTAAAGGAATAGAGTTCAAAGCACTTTTATTTTCTACAACTTTATTAAGGGAAACATCAGAAACATTCTTAGGATGTACATTCTTATTTAAAACAGAAACAGGGAATCTAGAACCAGGAGTAGAGTGATGCTCATGAAGAAGCTTGTAATGTCCTTGGTCCAATTTACGAAGTTCCAGAAGCTTCCTCATGGAAAGGTCCTGTATGAGAATGCATGAGGAAGAGGTAAACAGGATTAGGCATTTAAGTTGTTGAATTAATTTGTGTACAGAAATCAGATTATAGTGAAAGGATGGAATGTATAGTACTTGATGGGGAGTCAAAGAAGGAGACAGAGTAACAGATCCAATAGAAGTAACATTTGCCTTATATCCATTAGGTAAAGTTACTAAGTAACGAGTAGTTAGTGGTGTGATGTTAAAGAGGATATCTTTACTAGAGGTCATGTGATCAGTAGCCCCACTATCTATAATCCATACATTTCTACTAGCCCCAGACAACAAACAAGCATGAGAGTCATTATCAAAATAAACAGGCAGAGATAAACACTATCAGCAAAGTTGGCAAAAGCCATCAGGTTGGACTGAGAGTCAGAATCAGAACCAATTTGAGTTTGCTGCGGCAATGTCATGAGTTGTGAATATTGTTGTTTGGTTAAACCAGGAATGGATGAAGCTTGATCATCACAGAGTGGACCAGGAGTACCATTACCGGGAGTACCATCACAGAACTGAGGAGAAACATACTTCTGACCAGGATATGGACACCCAATCTCAATGGACACATTTGTAGCTAACCTCTTTTCTTTATGAATTCTGGGAAAACCCATGGAGTTTATAACATTTGTCAATTTGATTTCTTACAATACTTACAGAACACATTGCTCCTGGACTGACCAAAGTCTATCTTCTGATTGTACTGTTTTGGACGAAATGCCTTATTGTTCATATTGGCAGAAAAGGAAGCAAACTCTGGAGTTAGTTGAGGAGTGAAATGAACCTGTCTTTGATTCTCATCTTGAAGGAGTATATTATATGCACTATCAAGCGAAGGAGGAGGTTGCATCATCAACAAATTACTCCTAACCCCTACATAAACTTCATTCAAACCCATAAGAAACTGATGTAGCTTATCTTCCTCCTTAGAGCTGTCAAAACGGGCCAGCCCAAGCCTCGCGGGCTTTTAAATTTGGTAGGCTAGGACGGGCCGGCCCGCCACATGAACGAACCTTAAAATGGCCAGCCCAACCCAACCCTAAGAGTGTTGCAGGCTAGGGCAGGCCGGCCCTTCATTTTTTTTTAAGAAAAAAGAATTTCTTTAAATCCTTAAATATTATTTCGTGACATAGTCGACTAATCATGTAAATAACTTCCGTTTGCTTAGAGCGTAAAAAAAGCTTGATATTTGATGAGGAATCTCGTAATTGAAATGTAAATTTTCTATATCTCTAACTCTTCTTTCTTAAAGTTACAGGAATATTTTCTTAATGCTTTACTTTTATTTTCTCCTTTTGTCTTCTTTTTATTATCTTGAGCCGAGGGTCTTTCGAAAACAGCCTCTCTACCTCTTCGGGGTAGGGGTAAGGTCAACGTTCACACTACCCTCCCCAGACCCCACTTGTGGGATTTTACTAGGTTGTTGTTGTTGTTGTTGTTGTTGTTGTCGTTGTTGTTGTTGTTTACTTTCATTTTCCTCAGATTCAAGGATTGCTTCAATAAGTTTAAATGCTGAGGTTTTTTAATTTAGGATTAATATCATTTACTGATTTCATCATTATAGTCCATAAAATTTCTAAAATTCCTGAAATTTGCTAGTGGTCATTTTTTTTTTTGTATTCAAAATTGATCTTTTTCTATACTAAAGAGCAGTTTAAATATTAATAGTATATTAAAGTAATCCAAACTGATCATTGGCCACTTAAAGTAATATTTTCTTTTGAAAAATGATTATTATTGGCCAACTAAAATTTTTCGAGTTCGTTATTAATTAAGCAAAAGAAAAATTAATTTTGTCATATTACATGCATGTCAAAAATTAAAATTCTAGTTGATATGGAAGGGTAAATGAGCAATCTAGGGTTGGGGAATGGGGATTATAGTTAGTAGTTTTTTTTAGTTTTTACTTTTTTAAATATAAATATTTAATAGTTAATTAATTTATTAATTTTTAGCCCACGGGCCGGCCCAGGCCCAGCCTCGGTCAAGCCTCAAGGGCCAGCGGGCTGACTTGGGTCGGGCTTATAAGTCTCAGTTTTAAATGGGCTCAAAAAATCCTAGCCCAACCCTACCCAAGTAGCGGGCCGGGTTGGGCTGGCCTCACGGGCTAAGCCCATTTTGACGGCTCTATTCCTCCTCATCTTTTTGAATACCTGGCTTAGCAACACAAGTACATGAATTACCATGTATTTTACGCATTGTGCCCAACTCATCCCAAAGCTTCTTCAGTTTATTAAAGTATGAAGCAATGTCAAGTGATCCTTGCTGAGTTGAGGCTAATTCCTTTTTAATTTCAAAGACCTTTGTCCCATTTACAGCCCCATATCTACGCTCTAGTTGTTTCCATATACTCTCAGCAGTTTCTGAGTACTGGACACTCTTAGCAATAACTGGTGAGAGTGAATTGGTTAACCATGAGATTACCATATTATTGCATCTATCCCACTGTCGTAATTTTTCAGGGTCGTCATTAGCAGAAGGTCTAGGACAAGAACCATCAACAAAGGTAATTTTATTTTGGCAGATAGAGACACTATCATGCTTCTCTTTCACCACCACCCCCCATAACCAGACCCAGAGAAAGGGGTACTGACTAGACACGTTCCAGAAATATCAGAAGAATGTATGAAAAGAGGACTCGAAGGTCAAGACTATACGAAGTTCTAGTAGAAGTAGTGTTAAGGTTTACAGGTACAATTGAATTCACCATAACTAAACAAATAGGAACAAATTGTATACAAAATAGAAATCAGAATCAACAGAATCAAAATTGAGAAACAACGCTAAACATGCATCAATGAGGCAAGGAAAGAAAAACTAGGGTTACCGATCTCCTTCTTTTATACTCGAAGAACTGAGCCTTGAAACACTATAAGCTGATAGAGAGTTGCCGGAACCATAAGAGAACGTCAACGCCGGAAAGAGAAATGAATTTCGTTGCCGAAATCTCAGGAACACCGTTCACCAAAAAAAAAAAACCAGCAACCTCGCAATCTCTTTCGATTCAATCAACAGGGGTAACACCGCTCCATATCTCACCCTTGGATCTACCAAAACCCTCGCTCTGATACCATGATAACATTGTAAATTGAATGAAAGATGATGAAATTTAGCTAGGGTTACAGTTGAGGTGAGAGAACGGAGAGAGAGAAAAATCAGACTTCTCTTATTTCATTTAACAAAAAACTAAGCTCAGAAAAATCAGACTTCTCTTATATATATATATATACACAAATGACAAAATAGTAAACTCCTATCAAACCTAATCGGATCAATATAAATACAGCTTTAGTGGCTGACTTTGGCCCAACTCTGACTATGGCCCCATGGCCCAAATGTCTAATGTCATGTAACTCCAACAGACCGTTCAACCTTTTTGGAGTGTGAGTGCCAACAGTTAATATTATACCAATTTTAGAAAATATGTACATAAAATATCTAATTTTACAAAGAGACTATGGGTTCATGTGCCCTTAGATACACCTATAAATCCGGCCCTGGCCATGTCAATATTTAGTACTCACTAACGTCTTTACATAATTAAGAGAAAATTAATGTAATTCATAATAAAATGATGTCTTCTTTAATGATCCCATTTTAGTCATTTTGCAACAAACAAATAGTACGGTTTCCTTATTTGACAGTTGGTTGGAATATCATTAACTATTTAACTTGCAATAGAAACTAATCAAATCAGTATTTTCCCTCCGTGTTTCAATTCCAGTTTTTTCTTAATTAGGCGTAGACTTGAAGTCCAGTCCAAGGGACAACGACACAGCAACAACGGGCCCACACATAAATCATCTTTCCCTCTCTATTTTACATTTTTTTAACTCTTCATGTTCATTTCTGGTGTGCACACAAAATCCAAGTGTTTTTCAACATACATCTCCGGCATAATCATTTATCACTAGTCACGATTCTCTAGGTACGGTTTTTCTCTCTCTCGTCTTTTCGATAGTAGAAAATGTTCGCTTAACTTTGATTTTATAGTTTTGCTGCTTAGTTTTCAGTTTTTAAGCAGTTCGATCTGTACATTTCGCGAATACTCTCGAACTACACTTCGTGGTTTTATGTTTAAATTTTAGTGTGAGTTTTTTAATTATGCTTGTAATTTCTTTGTTTTGCTGCTTATTTTTCAGTTTAAAGCTCTTCGATCTGTGCATTTCGGAATTTTATTTCATTTCTTAACTTCTCCGGCATATTCAGGTATGCTTCGTTTTAACTTACATCGCTTTATGGAAGTAGAAAGTGTTGGTTAATTTTTTGAACTTAAGAGTGATTTTCCGAAATTTCTTCTGTTAGCTTTCAGTTTTAAGCTGTTCGATTTGTACATTGCGCTTCATATCGGAGGAAAACGCCGCATTCTAGGGTTAATTGCTCGATTAGTGTGAATTTGCAGACCGCAGTGGCGAGGTTCGAGAAGCAAATTCGTAGTTTTTCTTGTGGAAATTATGGAGGAACTGGACATTTGTGAAAATTATGAGTTTGATTAAGTAAGTTTCCATTTTTTTTACTTTTATGTTGTGTTTGAAGTTGAGATTGAGATCTGTAGTTGAAAAACTGTGGTCGAGGCTGACAGTTGATTACTGAATGTTCTCGCGCTTTGTGCCGATCTAAATTGTTTTTGTGTATTATATTCAAATTTTAATTGTTTATATTTTGTAACTTCAGGTGCTTGCTGGCTTCTGTTGCACAGCTTATTATAAAATACTGATATATTGAAGACTAAACAGAATTTAGTATAGCATTTCAGTGTCTAAAGTATGTGAAATAGTTTATGAGTATTTAATTTTTTCAGAAGACAGGGCAAGAAACTACTGTATCTTATTTTTAAATTAGTTCTAATCTATCAAAACTTTTCACTCTGTTATCTGTAATTTTTACTTTGGATGCTTATTTAGAGCATTTTCAGCTTTTCATGCTCCAGATAAAGTATAATACTATTTTATTTGTCCTGATCGGTCTCAATGTTTCTTCCCATTTCTTTCCACTGGTACATGATCCTGGCAGCTGCAATCTTTTTTTTTCTTTTTCTTTTACCGGTCCTGTTAATAAAAGTTAACTACGGTTGGAAAAGGAACCAGAAATGCATTAGGATCGTCAAGCGGCAGGTTTTATGGATGTTTAGTCATTTAACATCAAAGCTTGTTTTTATCCCTTTATGTTTCAAACTAAGAGTATAAGATGGAAAATTGGACATTTATGTACTTTTGTTATAATCTTTGAATCTTTTCTCTTGACTTGGTTGGTTATGTTTCATAGACTTCGCCTTTTTTCTTGTCATTGATATAAAAATACCAGTAAAACTTCTCCGTGTTATTTAAGCGGCAGATAATGCTTCTTGGCTGCTGCCCTTTCTATTTCAATATAACTAGGACTATATTGCTCTTTTGCATTCAAGTTGTCATCTTCCTCTCGGAGCACTTTGATATTTGTTCAAAACCATTTTCTCTGTTCAATCTCTTATCTACTGACAGGACTAGTATTAAAGCAGCAGTAGGTCCTTTAGGTGTTCAGTTCGAACTACATCTTTCAATGTTCAAGAACATGCCCCCTAAATTGATCATCAGCCAATCAACTAGGTTTGTCGTGTTCTTGAGCAGTGGACTTGAATCTCCAATCTCATGTTTAGGCATGATTTTCATCTGCAACTACTTTTAATCTGGGGAAATAATGTGAAAGTGCATGTTTTATTTGGTATTATGAAGAAACGGGTATCGTTTCCTTTTGGCTTTTGCACTGTGTCTAGCAATGGACTCACATGATCAAGATTCAGTTTTGTTCTTCGAGTTAATTATGGTTCTTTTTCTCATTGGCATATGCAGATCACAGGATAAGCTATTTTTTGACATATCTGGGCATAATGTTGCAGGTGCTGTTGTTCTATGACTTATCTGGGCATTACCATTGAGGGGGCTACTGTGTTTGACTCCTGGAGCTCTTCTGGTCTGGCATTAGTTGAATTGAATCCTAAATGATTAAACAGTTGTAATAAAAATGAAGAAATGGTACGGTGGTGTTTTAACAACATCCTTGTTGATGTTTTTGGTTCTGGGGTACTGTGTGATGAGGAAACCTGTCAAGGAAAGTTATGTTACAAGTTCTGTCTACTTCAACATGACAAATCCTCTTGAATGGATAAATGCTATGGCTCCACCTGCAGCTCACCAGCCAGAAAAAATTACTCAAGTGATATCTGCAGAAATTGTTGTCTCTGATCTCTTTATTAAGAGGAACCTGTCAGCTCAGGAGCAACAATCTTTGTCTACGTGGTATCAGTTGAAACGCTTAGTTACTCATGATCAAGTCTTACCTAATGCTATAGAGGCAGTTAAGGAAGCCAGTGTTGCATGGAACAACCTCATGAGTGCAGTAGAGAGGGAAAAACTTGATGCAAATGATAGTTCAGTTAAGACAGGGAAACAGAAACAATGCCCTCATTTTCTCAGCAAAACCAATGCTACAGAAATCGATGCTAGTGGCTTTAAGTTGCGGTTTCCTTGTGGTCTGACTCAGGGTTCTTCCATCACAATAATTGGCATTCCAAATGGTCTTCTTGGGAATTTTCGTATAGATTTGACTGGTGAACCACTTCCAGGTGAACCAGATCCTCCTGTTATTCTGCATTACAATGTTAGGCTCCATGGTGATAAAATAACTGAGGATCCCGTAATTGTACAAAACACCTGGACAATTGCACATGACTGGGGTGAAGAGGAGCGCTGTCCCTTACCATCGGATGAAAAGAGTAAGAAAGGTAAGAGAATTTTTTCCCTCTTCACAAAAGGAAACCCATAGCTTTGAAGCTCATTTACCAGCATTCTTTCCAATACTTTCAATGATTTGGCAACTTTCTATGCTCTAGAACTGATGCTGCATCCTCATGTGTGCTCAATTGAGTAACTGCAGTCCTAATGTTGGGCATGCCATTTTTGGAAATAAACTTATTACGCTTGAATTCTGTGTCATCTCTTGAGGTCTAGATCCTGCAAACATTTGGGATTTCTATGTGTGCTGATATTATACTAAACATTCTGAAAATAGGTTTATCTTCTTGGCAATTTTTGCTTATTTAGATATATATAGATTTCCTAATTTCACTATTTCAAAGTCTGCCTGCCTAGTTGAGTTTCAGTGTCTTTCCTGTTGATATTGTCTCTCTCAATTTTGTCCCCTCCCTTTGACCATGTTTTCCATTGCTGCATAAGCCATAAGAGATATGCTGCAAACCTTTTCTCCAATTTGTTAAAAGCTGGTTGGTCTCATTCCTGAGAATCGTGATAACAATTTCTATAATTGCATCATCTCTTTGCACCTCTATTTTCTTCCAAGAGATATAACAGGTTTGTATGACTAGCTAAATTCGGGTTCATCATAATGTTCTCCTGTTGATGTCTTGATGAGGTTTCCCTTCAGCTTCATTCATGTCCTCACTGGTGTCATCATGTGCTTGTTGCATTATTAACTAACATCAGTTACCTTTTTGCCAGTGGATGAATTGGAACAATGCAATGAGATGGTGGGAAATGTCATGGCTACACGACATGTCATTGCAACAAATAAATCTAGTGTGGCTCAGGACGGGTCTAAATCAAGAAAATATTTTCCTTTCAAGCAAGGATATCTCTCTGTTGCCACTCTGAGAGTAGGATCTGAAGGAATTCAGATGACAGTTGATGGAAAACACATAACATCTTTTGCTTTTCGTGAAGTAATTTTTCCTCCGTTTCTCCTTTTCTCCTCTTGTTCCTCAGAGTTTTATTGTATTTCTGTATCATCATAATGGTTATCTGCTTTCCCAGAATCTCCTTTAATTTTTTACGTATGTCTTATCAGACTTTGGAACCGTGGCTTGTAAGTGAAGTGAGGATATCCGGAGACATAAAATTAATTTCTGTTGTTGCAAGTGGTTTGCCAACATCTGAGGATTCAGAGCATATAAGTGACTTGGAAGCTCTAAAAGCAGCTCCTCTTCCTCCTCGGAAAAGACTAGATCTCTTTGTTGGTGTATTTTCTACCGCAAATAATTTTAAGCGCAGAATGGCTGTCCGTAGAACTTGGATGCAATATGATGCAGTGCGATCTGGACAAGTTGCGGTGCGGTTTTTTGTTGGCTTGGTGAGTGATTCTTTTCTTTGCACTCCATACTCTGAAACTACAATTGGATCCAAGTACTGTTCAATAGCGATGCTTATTTAATCCTAATTACTGGATCTTGGGGCTTGGTCTTCAAGTGCCATAGTTCCATGTTCTGCTGCCCAGTTAGAGCCAGAAGATATTCCATCATTTATTCATCCAGAGCATCTTAGTTTAAATAGTAGATAGTATTATGTAATGTCTTATAGAAGTCACATATTAGAATTCAGCGAGTGAAACTTCATTTGACTTGATAATTCTGTGTAATGTATCTGCTGTAGCATAAAAACCAAATGGTGAATGAAGAGCTCTGGAATGAGGCTAGGACATATATGGACATCCAGCTGATGCCTTTTGTTGATTACTATAGTCTTATCGCTTGGAAGACCGTTGCCATATGTGTTTTTGGGGTAAAATCCTCTCTTCCTAATCCATGGAGTATCTCGTGCACGCCTTGCTGACTTCATTTATTGCACAGACGGAGGTCGTTTCGGCAAAGTTTGTCATGAAGACAGATGATGACGCATTTGTTCGAGTGGATGAAATCTTGTCTTCTATGCAGAGGATTAACGTGACTCGCGGATTGCTGTATGGTCTAATCAACTCAGATTCCCATCCTCATAGGAGTCCAGACAGCAAGTGGTTTATCAGTCCAGAGGTGAATATCTTCTTCATATCTCATATTTCATAGACAATTTCACCCCTTGCTCTCTTTCAGCATTCATCATCGAGGAAGGGCATCTGTCTTAGCAATTGATCATGGAACGAACATAACACATAATTGATCTTCAGCTCATATACATATTGAATCTGGTTCTTTTCTTGATATAAAGGAGTGGCCCGAAGAAACTTACCCTCCTTGGGCACATGGACCGGGTTATGCTGTGTCCAGTGATATAGCAAAAACAATCAGCTCAAAACAGAGAAAAGGCCGCCTAAAGGTAAAATGAAGCATTAGTCCATTATCCCTCTCTACTTATTCAACTGTCACTTAAGTGAATGAAGTTTACATTTGAAAATGTATTATCCAGCCACTCGGGTCCCGTATCTCCTATTTAATTCTAATAGTTACAAGTCCGCTGAAAATGCAGATGTTTAAGCTGGAAGATGTTGCTATGGGCATCTGGATTTCAGAAATGAAGAAGAAAGGGTTGGAAGTGAAGTATGAAAAGGAAGAGAGGATTTTTAATGAAGGTTGCCGAGATGGTTATGTTATTGCACATTACCAAGGCCCTAGAGAGATGCTCTGTCTTTGGCAAAAGATTGAAGAGAAAAAACGGGCTTTATGTTGTGGCGAGTAATACAAAATAGTTTTTCTTCCGAGTTTTGAAGGCTCGGAAGTTTCTAAAAAGATTTGCCAAAGATCCTGCTGACCTTTTCTACTAACTGACCAAGGATATCTACTTGAGGTGGAATACCAATTAGGACGGGAAGAAAAGGCAAAGGTCATGCTTATTCGAGCAATACCACGTTGTTGTATAAGGAGGTAGAGTAGTTACTAGCATATTGATATAAGTAGGTGATTAGATTAGCTTGTTAAACATATTACTAGAAGATTGATTAGTGAAGATGATGGTGTGGGATCTGTATTATAAAGAGGAAGCTAAATGGAGGGGCATTATACATTGTATAGAGAGTGGGTACACTAGGTTCGGTGATTATTTTGTATGTAAATCACACGATCTCTCGTACCCATTTCTTGAGTAAAATGGAGAGCATTGATATATACTACAGTATGGTTTTACATTGGAGTTGTCTTCCTTGTATCTTGCAGCTACTGCAATCCTAAGGGGTCGTTTGGTTGCTGGTTAGGAAGAAAGTTGTTCATATATCACGTTTGGTAGTTTTTTTGTTGCTTCGTATAAAATTGAGCACACGAAGTACGGTGTTTGGTCATTATTTTACAATGTCACATAAATAAAACAGGTATTACACGTCTAGTAGTTTGTAGTTGCTTTGAATAAAATTGGACTGCGTTGTTTGGTCATCATTTTACAATGTCACAGATAAAACAGGTATAAGTTATGAGTCAAATTGTGTATTATTTTATGTGGGTAGAAGATAAAATAATTAATTTTTGCATTACTAATACCTGTATAACTCGAACCTTGATTACTTCGGGAACACGGGTTGCCCGTCGCAGCCGATTCCAATATGATTTTGTTCATCAATAGATATTTTCTTTTTAAAATTCAATACCAAATCAAATAAAATACTCAATATATTACAGTTGCATGTCAAACCATACTAAATTGAAGACTACATCATCTCTTATCAAATTTGTTTGAGTTGATTTTTCGATTTTTCTTAAATACCTTTTGTAAACAACAAAAAATTGCAAATGATAGGAAGGCTGGAAACTTTTATTATAGCTCGCCATCCCAGAATTGGTCCACGGATTTGTATGGTCCATTTGGATGAACAAAAACCTCAGCTTTGAATCCTCTGCATTGAGGAATCTCTTTAATTCGAGCGATTTCTTCATTACTTAGTTCCCAATCCAAAATTTGAAGGTTCTCTTTCATCCTATCCTTGTTAAAACTCTTCACTAACACAATAACTCCTTGCTCATATACCCACCTCAATGCAACCTACAATTAAATATCAAATGTTAGATACTCAGATTCGAAAAATATATGTAAAAACACTTTTAAAAAATTTGGTTAAAACTAATTATTGCTCAAAAGTGATTTTTAAAGTAATTAGCAAAACACGCATTGTTTATCATTAAAAGTACTTTTTTGAAAAATATTTTTGATAAAAAGTATTCTTTTAAAATAAGCTGATTTTAAAAGCTAAGCCAAAGTCCAAACATGCTATATAAGTGGATATATTAACAAGAAAAAAAGAAAAAGCTGAAGCAAAATACCTGTGCAATGGTCTTTTGTTTTTGAAAGGCAATGTCTTTAAGTACAGGGCTTTGCATAACAGCATGGTTACCCCATAAAGGTATCCCATTTGCTCCAAGTGGAGACCATGCACTTACATGTATCCCTTTCTCCTTGCAAAATTGTAACATCTTATCTTGCCTCCATGTAACATGCATTTCTACCTGCCAATTAATATTAATCATTTCTCTTGCACTCCTAATTAGCGGTGGCAAAATGGATTTAAAAAACAGTTTTACATTCATATTATCTACTGAACAATACGTCGAATAATAAACTTTTTAAAAATGGGTCAAATATAGATAAGAATTATATTATCCACTTAGAAAATGGATAACCTTTAACTTTTATATTTGTAAAGATTTAAATTGGGGGTTCCTCAAGTTTGGGAGACTAGGAATTCTCCCAAAAGTGATCATATTCAAGAAGCCAATATCCATATTATACGCCGGTTAACCCATTTTCTATCCGTATTAAATGTGGGTTGGGTCGGATAATTTATCCATTTTTACGTTACCCATTTTCGATCCACTCATGTCCGACCGCCCATTTGACACCCCTACTTCTAATATTCTTCCATTGATGAGAATTCCTATAACAACAACAACAACAACCCAGTATAATCCCACAAGTGGGGTCTGGGGAGGGTAGTGTGTACGCAGACCTTACCCCTACCCTAGGGTAGAGAGGCTGTTTCCAATAGACCCCCGGCATCCTTCCTATAAATACACTTAAAAACAATTGAACATTTTATGCAGCACAAACGAGAGTTAAAAGTTCTATATATTGACAGTATAAAAAACAAAATCATATCAATTATAAGATAATTATACTGTAATAAGCATTAATTATGACCTGATTGAACAAGGAACTAACATGCTGTGAAAGGTTAAACCACACCAATAATGAAAATTTTGTTTTACACTTAATGTATACTATAACTTAACTCTTTCTGTAAATTAATTTAATAGGTTATTCTATTTGGTATCCCATCTTTGATGTTTGTGCTCATTTGATCCCATTCTATGAACTTTTTAGAACCCTTGCAAGCAGGCGCGGATGCACCATAGAACTACCGGGTTCAACTGAGCTCAGTACTTTCGACCAGAAGCATAAACTTATGTGTAAAAAATCACTAGAATTACAATAAATAGTAGATATAAACCCATAACTTTAAATGCTGAACTCATAAAACTAAAATCCTAGATCCTCTTCGGTTAATGCAAGCATACCTGGTTAACGGCTGGAGGAATGGTAGCATGGTGCAAGAGTTGAGAGAGTTTTGTGCAGCTGAAGTTGCATACACCAATAGACTTTGCCAAACCTAACCTGTGACATTCTTCCATGGCTTCCCATGTTCCTCTCATGTCAAATGGAATTACATCCTCATTTGCAAACTTAATCTCTTCATCATTACCTTTTTTCATCGTTGCTGGCCAATGTATTAGGTACAAGTCCAAGTAATCCATCCCCAGCGTCCTACAAACATTTTTTCACATGTGCTTAATTAAGTTCTATACATCATGATTGTGTAAAAATTAGTTACACAATCCGATTACTCATAAGATAATTACAGATGAACTACTAGTTAGCAACTTAGTAAAAGTGATAACTATCTTGCTGTACACATTTAAGCTGCATTGACAATATAGAAATCTTTGACATTCACTCGGTAGAAACTAGACGAGAAAAGAAAACTTAAAATTAAACTAGCTCCAACGACGACTATGATATTTTAGGTGAATCTTACGTCAACAAAACACCGAAGAGAAGCTGGGTATACAAGTAAACAAGCCTTACAGCGGCGGAGCCAGAATTTCACCAAGCAGTGTCAAGATATAAAAAAATAGATACACCGAAAAGTTTAAGGGAGTCAATGTATATTAAATATACATAAAACAGAAAAAAAATTTGTCTAGCAATACAATGTAATTTTCTGACGAAAGGGTGTCGATTGACACCCGTTGGATGAATGTGGCTCCGCCATTTATGCCTTAGACTCTAGTGACGCGTTTTTAAGCAGTGTGGACCTAAATCCAAATAGGACAATATCACTAGTGGGGTGTGCCCCATATATATATATATATATATATATATATATATATATATATATATATATATATATATATATATATATATATATATATATATATATATATATCGAATCTACTGTCTTTTATACTCTGAATCTGTCTCTCTCTATAAAAGAAGACTTACATCATTAGCCACTTGTAAAAGTGACAGGTAAGTGTTATCACGGGTTAAACTGCACTGATAATGTAGAAATGTTTGGCATTCATTGGTTAGATACAACAATAACAATCCAGTAAAATCCTATCAGTGGGGTTTGGGGAGGGTAATATGTACACAAATCTTATCCCTGTTCCACAGGAGTAAAAAGGCTGTTTCCGATAGACCCTCGGCTCAAGAAGACCAAAAAAGGCAGTAACAACAACATAAGCCAGAAAGATAATACCAGCAACGTAGGAACCGGAAAGTAGAGAGACGAGCAATAATTAACACTAAACAATATTAATGGCATAGTACTACGAACACGGGGAAGTGGTATGGACGCAACATGAACTACTAGCAGTCTAAACAATATCAGACTAGCCCCACGCCTAGTACGAAATAGAAAAACGCTCAACTACCTCCTAACCTTCAATTCTAATGCTCGACCTCTAATGGCATGGACACAACATGAACCACTATCCTTCATTGGTTAGATATTAAATGATGAAAAAATAAAATTAAAATAAAACTAGCTCCAACAACGACTCTAGACTATTTACAGTATGTTCGGCTCGATATATATATATTGGCTAGCTCTATAAAAAAGACTTTCGCCCGATGCCTCTAATTATTGGCTTTACCCGATAGAACTCGCACGCAAGCTCGAGCTCCAACTATCCCGAGGAAAACTTTGGAGGGAACCAACTACTAGACGATTTGATTAGTCTTTCGCCCATATACCAAGTCGGACGATTTGCACGTTAATATCGCTGCGGGCCTCCGCGTGTGTGTGTATATATATATATATATATATATATATCCGAAATTTGCCTAGCTTTATAAAATAAAAAAAAAAAAAAAAAAACTTACGCTAGAGATCTTTTGAGGGCGGGAAGAACAAGGTCGTGGCGTGCTTCGGTGCACCATAATTTGGAGGTAATGAACACTTCATTTCGGCTCATAATTAGTCCACGTTGAACCGCTTCCGCCACTGCTAGGCCAAGTGCCTCCTCAGAGCCATAGGCAGCGGCCGTGTCAAAGTGTCGATAACCGGCTTCAATGGCACCTACAAGTGTGGCGACTAATTCATCCAGTGGTGGTAGTGAAGGTGCTGTTCCCATGCCTATAAGAGGAATTTCATGACCAGAATTCAGCTTCACTCTTGGGACTAATACTTGCTTCATATCCATATCTATGATTAAAATGATCAAGTACTTGCTGATTTTGTATTTATCTTAACCAATGTTCTTTTTATGTCAAGAGAACAATTCATAAAATTGGAACGCTACTGAAAAATTAGTCAGACACTAGTTAGCCATTTTAAGTACAAACCATGTTAACCTTATCTTGTTGAAGTGATAGATTTAATGTGTGGTGGAGGTTGTCTATAATGAACTCTAGTTAGCATCAAAAGTCATGGTTGTAATATTCCTGGAAAACACGTTCTAATCTTTTTTACCGTTTTGTTTCACTATTTATGTCAAGTTCTTGTTTAATTACCTGTCAATTTGTTTTGAATACTAAGATAGCAAATTTCACCTTATGTCATAACGTTAAAAATTTATTCATATAGTATTTACATCAATTCAATAAATACATAACATATGTCTTAACATAAGTCTTATCACTAAGCTTTAAAGTCAATTATTACACATTGTAAACACCTATTGCGGGTATAAGTGTCTACTTTTGCCCATGGCATTTTCCTTAGGTTGGCTAATTTAGGTAGAAAAGTCCATCCTAAATAATGAGATGTTTAGAATTGAATTGAGCGGAAATGTCAAACTTTGCTAGCGTGTTACTGTTTTCTACATTGATATAATGTCTGGTGATAGTTATATACCCAGATTTATCCCACACCGTATGATAATAGTTATTTATATTTATAAAACAACCGATCGACATTAAATGATGCCAAATTTAACATTAACTTTGCCTCATTCAAACAAAGTTAAAGAGATATCACTAAAAATGTTACCATGACTTAATTCTAACAAAATACTCATTCATTGAAATTCTTTCAACATCTCATGTTTAGTACTAACAGTCAGAGAGACATTTAATCAAATATTGAATAAAATTAAGGAATCAATATCCGAAATACTACAGAAAGTTAAATAATTTGAAATTCCTAACATAACCATGCCATTCTTTTAATAAACATTAACAACTGATAGAAAAAGGCTCCTAATAAATTGATCTATAGATCTAAACAATAACCAGAGCAGTAATTATTTAAATTACAGTACATCAAATAGTACCACAGAGAACTAACTTAAAAATTCTCACATATACAATTGGAAAAGGAGAATCGAAAAACAAAAACAACCTAAAATTAAAGCACAACCCTGCCCTAATTATTAAGCAGACATACATCCAATACCATATCTAGTATTGGGAAAAACAAGAAAAAGTCCACTGCAAATAACTCCCACCATTAAAGGAAAACTCCTCATAATTTCATCAAGTTCTTTTGCATGTCCAGGGAATAAACAAAGCGTCACTCTATGATCCGAAAAAGCAATCGCCACAAATACTAAAACAGACATAATCGCATGCACGAAATCCGTAAATCCCACTACTTACCTGTTAGAAAAAGTAAACAATAGATTAAAAAAATGAAATAACGGCTTTGAAATGTGAAATCAATTTACTACAAGAAAAACAATGCTCGTGACGAAAGAATAAAATCATCACATATATCAATCCATATGAATAAATTCTGACATAAAAACTGTCACAAAATTGTGACAGACGATCTGTCTGTCATATATATTCCATCACAAAATTAATATCAATCCACATGGATGAATTCCATCATCAAAACTGTCACAAAATTGTGACAAACGATTTATATAAATATCAATCCACATGGATGAATTCTGCCATAAAACTATTACAAAACCGTGACAGGCGATCTGTCTATCATATCTATTCCGTCACAAATATTACCTCTCATCTTTTGGCACATCCACACCTAGTCCGGACTTGAAAACTTTCAATCCTCTTGGTGTAACAAATCCATAGTAAATTTTCCCGTCCGGTCCACGAAAACTATCGGTAAAATGGAAGAAGAAGTAAGACAAAGTAAGGCCAAGTAGTGTTAAAATCATTAATGTAGTGACAGGGGAACAATCGCCTTTGCCATAGACGGATGGAAGTACCATTTCAAAAGTTAAAAGTGTGCCTGTTGGCAAGAAATTAACAAGCAATGATGTTTTTGAGAGTGTTTCTTGAACCCCATTTGCCATTGCTCTTCTTTTTTTGCCACCAATTGCTGGTTGAGGCAATTCGGGGATCGGAACATCGTTGTCTGGTGGCAAATTAGTAGGGTATATTGATGTATCTGCACGTTTTGATGCACTGTAGATTTTGATCCCAATTCCCTCAGTATTTTGCTCCATTTTTTAAAGAAAATTGAGAAGATTTAGAGGGGTTGAAGATTGAGAAAAAAAGAAAAGAAGAATAATGATCACGAATGAAGTTTTCGGTCAAAGATGATGAATTAGTTTGGAGTATTGGATACTTGATTTGATGTACTTTTTGGTTTATTTATAGTTTTGGGTAGGTAAATTAAATATGGCATAAACAATTTTTTAATTTGGTTAACGTTAAGTAACTAACTTGTTTCGAATGGTTGCCACCCGCAAACTATTCCTCTCAAATTCAAAATTTGCAAGTACTCATTTTGGTAGTTATTTTTTTTCCCGTTAATTACTTTTTAAAAATAAATCATTTTGGGAAAAGGCAAAATGACTGTTATGATTACTCAGAGAGTCCAACAAAAAAATATTTGATTTACATGAGTTTAGATATGTTCCTTCCAATACTGTTAATATAGACCTCAATAATCGAAAAGGATTAGTATTATCATTGGACTAGACCACTGCTAATTATAATTATGGACATTTCCAATCAACGAATTACAAGGGAAATGATAAAAGAGTTTAAATTTATGTGCAATGATAGTGAAAAACTATTTTTTCCCATCAACTTAAAGTGAACTACAACAGAACCTGTAGTCTAACTTGGTAGCCTAGAAAATAATGTAAATTACTTGATAAAATAAGTTCAAATACATTGATAGCATAAAAATAAACGTCCATAAGTTATCCATAATAAACTTTACTATTAAGGTAGTTACATATGCGTCTACTTGACGCCCCAATTAGGGATGGCAAACGGGGCGAGGCTGGGCAAAACCTTAATGGGGCAAAGCAGGGCAAAGTATTAACACACTTTCAAGAAATAGTATTAACATGATATCTACTGATGAGGGTTGGAATTTGGAAGGAACAATTGTACCAATTGAAGGCGAGAAAAAGGTTGTGTCATATGCCTTCATTGCTCCTGTCATCACAGTGAAAGTGCGAGCACCAATTGAGGTGGAAGTACTCCCTCAGAAACCCAGGATCATGGCTCTAGTTGCTCAGACACCCTCATTTGAAACCAAAGCAGTCTGATATAAGGAACTAAGGAAAGGCAAAATTTGTTGCAGAAGCTGTTGCTGCAGGTATGACGAGATACGGACGGTGTTATGTTCCTGAAGAAGCATCACGAGGAACTTCAAGTAGGGACAACAACCAGAAGAAGTCCGTGACAGAAGCTGAAGTAGAAGAGTTTTGGAGAAAAATGCAATGCAGCGGATACTCTGTTGTAGACCCACTGAAGAAGACACCGGCTCAAATTTCCCTCATGTCATTATTGATGAGTTCCGATAGCCACATGAATGCTTTGGTAAAAGTCCTAAATGAAGCGTATGTGCCAGCCGAGACGACTAGTGAACATTTGGAAACCATGGTAGCCCAAATTCTAGAAGCCCACAAGATTTCTTTTCACGAGGATGAATTGCCGCCTGAAGGTCTAAGACACAACAAAGCTTTGCATCTCACTGTCAAGTGCAGGGACAAATTTGTTTCTAGGGTTTTGATTGATAATGGTTCTGCACTCAATATATGTCCTTTCACTACCCTCAAAGCTTTAGGAATTGACATTGGAAAAGTTCGTGAGAGTGATGTGAATGTTAGAGCTTTTGATAGAGCGCAAAGGAGCGCTATTAGTGAAATTGACTTAGCATTACAAATTGGGCCTGTGGAGTTTATCATTGAATTTCAGGTGTTAGACATATCTGCTACTTATAATTTGTTGTTGGGAAGGCCGTGGATTCACATGGCTGGTGCAGTCCCTTCCACTTTGCACCAGAACGTGAAGTTCGTGTGGAATCACCAGGAAGTTGTGATTCATGGAGAAGCAAGCAATCCCATTTACCCCGGGAATTCAATCCCTGTCATTGAAAGTGTGGAGAGGCTGGATGGAGCCACTGTCCACATTGAAGAAATTATGATTGCTACTCGAGGCAAAGAGATAAAGTTGCCAAGTGTGTTCGTGATGGTGGCATCAGAAATGTTGAAGAATGGCTTCGAGCCGGGTCGAGGACTTGGAGCAAGGTTGCATGGAATAGTGGAGCCAATTCAGCTACCAGGGCAGAACAACACCTTTGGCCTAGGGTACGAACCCACTCCAAAAGAAGTCTCGGAGGCTCGTCTCAAGAAGAAAAGTGACATTGTCCTGCCACAGCCTATCCCGCCGCTAGATGAAGATGCTGAAGACGACCTCGTTGAAGGAATCAGGAACCTATTTCTTGTCGACTGCAATGTGATTCTGAATGATTGCACTGAGACACCAACTACTTGGGATGCCGCACCTGGAGATGTTTTGAACAATTGGACTTGTACCCCGTCCCCGGTTCGCCGGGAGTCTTGGTAGATCGATTGTATTAGTACTTTTTTTAAACAACACGATTCAAAATTAAGGCCTGAATCGTGTCTATGATTTTTATGTTGTTTGCCTCGATCTTTTGGAAGCTTAAATGCAAAATCTGAATATGCTTTTTCGTTTTACATTTAAACTTTTTGTCTTTATTAATTTTCTTTCTTTTTATTTTATTTCATTTTTCAGCAAACAAATTAATAAAAATGCCGATACCGTGAATGTGACATGCAATGAAACAAGTGAACAAAATAACAAGCAAGATCTTGAAGAATATGAAGAAGACGTGCCGCCTGCAGAATTAACTAAAGAACTTGAGCAGTTTGAGAACAAGTCAAAACCAAATTTGGACGAAACAGAGCTTATAAATTTGGGGAATTCAGAGTCTATAAAAGAAACAAGAATTAGTGTCCATTTGACGCCATCAGAAAAGGAGAAATATGTGGATCTTCTGAGAAAATACGTCGACGTGTTCGCTTGGTCGTATGAAGACATGCCTGGTTTAAGCACCAATATTGTTTCCCATAAGTTGCCAACGGATCCATCTTGTCCCCCGGTAAAGCAAAAACAAGAAAATTCAAAACTGACTTAAGTTTGAAGATCAAAGAAGAAGTCTCCAAGCAATTTAAGGCAAATGTCATCCGAGTCACGAAGTATCCCACATGGTTGGCCAATATAGTACCAGTACCAAAAAAAGATGGGAAGATCAGAATATGTGTGGATTATCGGGATCTCAACAAGGCTAGTCCAAAGGATGATTTCCCACTCCCGAATATGCACATACTCATTGATAATTGTGCAAAGCATGAGTTGTAGTCATTCGTTTATTGCTTTGCCGGTTACCACCAGATTTTGATGGATGAAGATGATGCTGAGAAGACAGCCTTTATCACACCTTGGGGGGTGTATTATTATCGGGTGATGCCTTTTGGACTCAAGAATGCAGGTGCTACATACATGAGAGCTATGACAACTATTTTTCATGACATGATCCATAAAGAGATTGAGGTCTATGTGGACGATGTCATCATCAAGTCACGGAAGAGTTCAGATCACTTGGTAGACTTGAAGAAGTTCTTTGATAGGTTGCGGCGGTACAATTTGAAGCTGAATCCCGCAAAGTGTGCGTTCGGAGTTCCAGCTGGAAAATTATTAGGTTTCATTGTTGGTAGAAGGGGCATAGAGTTGGATCCTTCAAAGATAAAGGCTATCCAAGACTTGCCACCTCCAAAGAATCGGAAGGACGTGATGAGCTTCCTTGGTCGCCTTAATTACATCAGTCGTTTCATAGCCCAATCAATAGTGATTTGTGAGCCAATATTCAAGATGCTGAGGAAAGATGCCACTACCAAATGGACAGAAGAATGTCAACGAGCTTTTGATAGGATAAAGGAATATTTATCTAATCCACCAGTGCTGGTACCTCCGGAACCTGGAAGGCCATTGTAGTTATACATGTCCGTATCAGATAATGCATTTGGATGTGTTTTGGGGCAACATGATGAAACTGGGAGGAAGGAGCAAGCCATATACTACTTGAGCAAGAAGTTCACACCATATAAAGCAAGATATACTTTGTTGGAACGCACCTGTTGTGCCTTAACATGGGTTGCACAAAAGTTGAGGCATTACTTGTCAGCATACACCACTTATCTCATTTCCAGGATGGACTCGCTCAAGTATATCTTTCAGAAAACTATGCCTACAGGGAAGTTGGCAAAGTGGCAGATTTTGCTAAGTGAGTTTGACATTGTGTATGTTACTCAGAAGGCCATCAAAGGACAAGCTTTAGCTGACCACCTCGCAGAAAATCCTGTGGATGAAGAATACAAGCCACTTAGGACGTACTTCCCAGATGAAGAAGTATTGTTCGCTGGAGAAGATATTTCAGAAGCATATTCTGGTTGGAGAATGTTTTTTGATGGAGCCGCAAACTTCAAAGGAGTCAGAGTTGGAGCAGTACTAGTTTCAGAATCTAGACAACATTATCTAATCTCAGCGAAACTTCGATTTCCATGCACCAACAACATGGCGGAATATGAGGCTTGTATACTTGGGCTCAGAATGGCCGTTGATATGAACATCCAAGAGTTATTGGTTATAGGTGATTCGGACTTGCTGATTCATCAAGTACAAGGTGAGTGGAATACAAAGAACACAAAAATCCTACCGTACTTACATTGTGTGAAGGAGTTGTGTAAGAAGTTTATCAAGGTGGAATTCAAGCATGTTCCAAGAGTTCAAAATGAGTTCGCAGATGCTTTAGCAACTTTGTCTTCCATGATTCAACATCCAGACAAGAACTACATAGACCCCATCAAGGTGAATGTGCAAGATCAACCAGCTTATTGTTTCCATGTGGATGAAGAGCCAGACGGAGAACCATGGTATTACGACATTAAGAGGTATCTCAAGACAAGGGATTACCCTGAAGGAGCAACCAGTACCCAGAAGAGAACGCTTAGGAGATTGGCAAATCACTTTTTCCTAAACGGCGAAATCCTATATAGGAGGACCCCAGATTTAGGACTGTTAAGGTGTGTAGATGCTGGGGAAGCAACCAAGCTGATTGAAGAAATACACGCAGGAACATGTGGGCCTCACATGAATGGGTTTACTTTGGCAAAGAAAATTCTGCGAGCAGGTTACTTTTGGATGACCATGGAAACAGATTGCATTCGTTTTGTACAGAAATGTCATTAGTGTCAGATCCACGGTGATTTGATTCGAGTCCCACCAAATGAACTCAATGTGACGAGTTCTCCTTGGCCGTTTGCAGCTTGGGGCATGGATGTCATCGGCCCTATTGAGCCGGCCGCCTCGAATGGGCATAGATTTATCTTGGTAGCTATTGATTACTTTACAAAGTGGGTAGAAGCCTCTTCTTACAAGTCAGTTACAAAGAAGGTGGTAGCAGATTTTGTCCGCAATAACATCATTTGCCGATTTGGAATTCCTGAGTCAATCATTACAGATAATGGAGCCAATCTCAATAGTGACTTGATGCGAGAAATATGTAATAAGTTCAAGATTACTCACCGAAATTCCACTCCTTAGCGACCTCAGATGAATGGAGCCGTTCAAGCAGCCAACAAGAACATAAAGAAGATATTGCGGAAGATGATTGATAACTACAGGCATTGGCATGAGAAGCTACCATTTGCTCTCCTTGGATATCGCACTACAGTCAGAACATCAACTGGGGCAACGCCTTATCTTCTGGTCTATGGAACTGAAGCCGTATTACCAGCGGAAGTTGAAATACCATCTTTGAGGGTCATCCAGGAAGCCGAGTTGAGCAATGCAGAATGGGTGAAGAATCGGTACGAACAACTAATGCTTATTGACGAGAAGAGAATGAATGCAGTTTGCCATGGTCAACTCTATCAAAATAGGATGGCCAGAGCCTTCAACGAGAAAGTGAAACCACGACAGTTCAAACCGGGGCAATTGGTTTTGAAGCGCATATTCCCGCACCAAAATGAAGCCAAAGGAAAGTTTGCACCAAATTGGCAAGGTCCGTACATGGTGCATCGGGTATTGACTGGAGGAGCACTGATTTTAGCAGAAATGGATGGTGAAGTATGGCCCAAGCCCATCAACGCAGATGCAGTCAAGAGATACTACGTCTAGAGGCATATCTGGCAACCTCTTCTTTTCTATGTAATGCTTCTTAATGTAAATGAACTACGTTTGACCTGATTCCCGTTTAAGAGGGGATACGTAGGCAGCCCTATGGGTTCGGTCTCATCATAATAAAAATTCAATATTTTCCCCCAAATTGGAAACTGGGGCAGCTTTTGAAGGCGTCGTCATGAGGAGGCATCAGTCATCGACAAATGAGGGTCAAGCAAGATGAATGACGGGATTCCAGATGAGGACGTTCACTCTGTTTCACGAGATTCAAGAATTAATTAGGAGTGATATTTGGCCAAAGGAAGGGGAAAGTTCCATTTTGTGGGTGAAAGAATTCCATATTTGGATAAGTTCATTACTCAACGTAACTTTTATTTATTTATTTTTTCTTTTTTTTTCTTTTTAAAAAAAAATGATATATTAGTTTTACTGCTGCAAATATGTGTTTATTTAAGAAATTTTATTGAGTCAAGGCTATTAAGATATGAGAGCAAATTTAAATTCATTAATTGAAGGAAAATGCCATGGTTTTCGGCCCAAACAAAGCCTTTACATCACCATATTTCAGCAGCCCATCATTTCTCAATAGCCCAATAACAGATTCAACAACCCAGCTTTTTTATAACCTAAATCTGCTAACCTCTCTCTATCTCCCTCAAAACAGACGCCTCACTCCCTTCTCCATTTTCAGAAAATTCCAAACTCTTATATCTTTCAATCAGAGGAGTGACGCACCATTCTTGTGCAAAAAAGTCTCTCTACTCTCGTTAGGTATCTAGATATTCCAAAGGATATTCCCTTTCCTCTTTCTTGTTTGTGCTTGACAACTTCAAAATCCAATTGAAGCAGACCATAGCTTCACCAATTCGGGTAAGGACTGGAACAAGTCACGCCTTTTTGACCAAATCACGTGATGTCTGCAAAGTCCGTCCAAGAAAGGTCAACAATCAAATTTAAAACGTTCATTTTGAATGAAAATTCCTTCAAGAATCCCACCTAAATTAACCCTAGAAAAGCCCTAGTAGTTCTTCTATAAATACTGAGGTTTGGTAATAATTTAGGATAAATCTTGGAGCCAACTTCAAACAATTTTATTCTTCAAAAATACTCTAAAATTCTTAGTTGTGTGGCCTCTATTACTTTTTGCTATAACAGAGGAATTTTTCTTTGCAAAGTTCACGGTTGTAAGCTCGAGTTCAACTCCGAAGCCAGAATCTATAGACTTATTTGACGTGCCCAAGTTCGCTGCACCACAAAAGGTCAGTAACTTCTCACTTTTTTTTTTCTCTTTTTTTTCTCTTTTTCTTCTTAGATTAGAAGTAAATGTACATTCGTTCTTAAGATGGAGTTATAGTTTGTTTTATGTGTAAAAAGTATGCTCTAAGGTATTATTTGAGTATAAAAATGACTAATTATGTGTTTTTGCTGTATGTGAAAAAAACAAGAGAAGATTTAAAATACCAGAAATAGTCCCATGTTTGTTTCTTAATATAATGAACTTAGAATGTTTCCCAGCATACCCAAAGCTAGTTTTGCTTACAAATATGTTTGATGTATTCAAACGTGTTTGCTTTTAATTTTTTTTAGAAAACTTAAAGGTGAACATTTCCTTGTTTAATTAACTGGTTCTGTTAGTTAGCAAAAAACATTTAAAAGGCTAATCATCTAATAAACTTAAGTCTAAGAATTACTTTAATACAATGATAGTATAAGAAATAAATTCTCTTGATTTGCTGGACTGCAATACAAAGTGAATTTATACGTTTTGTTGTTGAGTACCATGATTCGATACTCCTTTTGTATTTTAATGAGTATATCTAAACTTGGCTAATCGTTGTATATAAAATCGCAATTTGTCTAAGAGTAAAAAGCATGTCTTTAAGAAGCTATGATGAACTTCTAAAAAAAACTTACTGTTTGAATGATGATTTGTTAACGAATTTTTATGTATTAGTTTTGGATGGTATTTTTTCACTTAAGAGAACCCGGTTTGAAGCAACTTAATATAATGATTGTTGGCTATCCGGATGATTTGCAAAGAAAATAATCCATGAAATGCAGTAGCTCTTTTTTAGTTCGCACTCCAAACAATAGTTCTGTTAAGAAGTACCTACCGTGATCATCTTAATTGGATTTATAACTAAAATGGAAAGAAGTTAGGGGAGACCTAGCAAACATATGATATTGGAAACCTATCTAAGTAAGTTCTTGGGTGCTTTAGAAAATTTGCTTCCTGCAATATCATGTGAAGTTGTGTTAGTTTACTATTAGTTCAAAAAGCTAATACTACCATTTCCTTTCGATGTTAATAGGTAGTATGCCATTTAGAATACTTTGATATCTAGTTTTAATACTTTAAGACAAATTAAGAATGCATGTTTTGTGTTAATGTGTGTTAAGAATCCTAAAAGTCTGCTGCCATTTTGTCAGTTTACTAAAAAGCACGCGGCTAGGATTTTAATATCTAATTTTAAGACTTAAGATGGAAGTAGAAGTCATGTTGTTCTAAGTTCTGATAATCATGTCGGCTAGATTAATCCGTTTCATCTTTAGATCTCAAATGAACAAGAAAAGTTTTGTTAACTCAATATTTAGGTTATGGCAATATGCCTAAACTTAGAGATTAATGAATTTGCTGGTATAAGATTACTCAAGTTTTTAAAAAGAAATATTTCTTTTATTAACCTGCTGTATGTTTAGAACCCAATTTAAAGTTTACTGTTCTTTTATATATCTCAGTTTATTGTCAACACCTTTATTTCTAATTCTCGTCTTTTCTTTTTCTTTGTTTGGCATATGCACTTGGAGCAATGAGTCTTAATGCAAGACTCAACCCATACCAGCATGGAGTCACTACTATTGAGCCTTAGATTATGATGGACATCTAGAAGAAGGACAAGCAAAAAGCTTGGGGTCGCCTATGGCGGCCTTTGTTATTTACATTTACTCTATTTCGAATCTTTAATTAATTTGATTATATTCTTTTGATTAGTTTAGTTTTATATTTAACTTGGGATTGTTGATTTATTTCTGACTTCTTCACTTAGTATTCTGACTTGGTTATTGGTAGATATCATCTATTTTATATAATAGTGCTCTTCCAGAATTTTTGAAAAACCATTTAAATTTCAGGTTGCTATCATATAAGTTCAGAATTGAATCAATCTTTTTTTGGAAAAAGAAAAGGGCGTGCTCCAACTGGAATCGTCCAATTGTTTCTTGTAACATCATGAAAAATGTGAATTAAAAAAAAATATACAAAAACGTGATTTTTTTTTTGTTAGCATACGTTCTTGTTAATTGAAAGGTTAGAAAAACCTTTAACCTTTATCCTTTTGAAGACAAGAAAAGAAAAGGGTACTTTTTTTAATAAAATATTTTAATCATCAGCAAACGTCTTTCTAAAGAGACTATATCCTTCAAATTTATATATGTATATTAACTAGCTATAAGCTTTGTTTACGTAATAATATTCTTCAAAAGTTTATTAAAGTCTTTCAAAGGTAAACTACTCTATTCTAAGTTATATTTTGTCAAAATACCTCAAACGATATTTCTTGATATTTTTATACAATACTTATTAACCTAAGCTTGGTCGGTTAACCGTTATTAATGGATTTTAAAAGGTGCTTTAAAAAACTTTCCTTTTAAAATATTTAAAACCCTTACTTAGAATCTTTAGGTTAAGACCATAAGACAGAGTTGACTTAAGCTTTAAAATAGGTGTCCTAATTCACCATAAAATAATTAGGTGGCGACTCTTTTAAAATTAATTAAACCTCAGAATTGCTAATATGTTATACTCTAATTTGACCCGATTTAAATGGGGTATAACACCAACCTTGAGTGAGGACGATCTCTCATTGAGTGATATAATGATCGTGTGTTAACTTGACAGTCTCCTAATTCTTTCGACCAATAGATATGGACATTTTAATTTTTAAAAGGGAAATTTTCGTTCCTATACCATATAGGAAACTATATTACCAAATATGTTCATAGTTTGCATATTACCCTTCATGCTAATAGTATTTCTACAAAATATAGACAACGCATTAAATAAGGAATCATTGTAGCTGTAGGCTTCCTTATTTAGGCGCGCTAAAATTGGGGGATTAAATATTCTTCCAGACCATCCACAACGCAAATCACGCATATTAATCTTCTTCGTCAGTTTCGTTTCAAATTTAGCGTCTCTGCTTTTCCGATACACTGTGTTTCAATCTTTTTTCTGATTTCACAAATCAAAAACGACTAAATCTTCTACAATTCTTCTACATCAAACGCAATTATGTCCAAATTTCAGTAAGACAAAGCAAAGGAAAAGAGAGCAACAGTTCCACCATTGACAACCATTAAAAAGCTTTGAAGCTTTGAATTCAAATTTAGGTTTTCAAAAATCTTTATTTGTTTGGATTGAGTGTTGTTGCAAGTAATTGGGAATATGGTTTGGAGTTTATATCTCAATTTTGAGGGGTTTTGGTGAAGATTAGACTTGGTTTAGGCTGAATTTCAGATTGAAACTCGAAGAAGAAGAAGAAGAAGACATGACATACATTATATTGCAGAAATTGTAGAAAAATTGTAGATAGTTGTTTATTTATTTTTCTTTTATTCATTTACTATTGTATGAAAGTTGAACAACACTGTATAAAAATTATATTTAAGTGGTATTATATTGTAGTTATATATAACTTAGTAGAAATAATGTACGAAAATTATAGATAATTTGTAGATAAGTTGTATAATATATAATTAGTTGTATGAAAATTGTTTTTACTATGTATATATCAGATACAAAATATACAAAAGACATATTATATAAATTTTGTATAAAATTTGTATGTAAGTTTTATGTTATTGTAGTTGTAATTCACTGGGTGGAAATAATGTGTGAAAGTTGTAGAAAATTGTAGATAAGTTGTATACCTCTATAACAGGAGATGTTGGCATATCAAGTAACGTTCCAGACGAACATGCATGAAAATAAAGATAAATTCTGTTATGAATAGTTTGTAGAAATTTTGTAGATAATTTATAGAAACATTGAAATTCTATATTTTCATATTAATTTTTCAAATGATATGTAGTTTTGTTGTAGATTAAATGTAGAAAACAAGCCATTGTGAGTCTTATTTGACTCATTACATATAACTTAAAAAACATCTTCTCCTCTGCACAAGTTAGCTCCAAAACAGACGAAGTGGAATAACAAGCTCCCATCAAAACTTTTAACACAAAAACGCAAAGCTCAAATTTTATGTTATTGTAGTTATATTTAACTGGGTGGAAATAATATGTGAAAGTTGTAGAAAATTGTAGATAAGTTGTATTCCTCTGTAACGGGAGATGTTGGCATATCAAGTAACTTTAGTGTTCCAGACGAACATGCATGAAAATAAAGATAAATTCGGTTATGAACAGTTTGTAAAAATTTTGTAGATAATTTGTAGAAACATTGAAATTCTGTATTTTCATATTAATTTTTCAAATGATATGTAGTTTTGTTGTAGATTAAATGTAGAAAACAAGCCATTGTGAGTCTTATTTGACTCATTCCTCACATTCAACATATTCTACAAATTCACGCCTCTTTAAATACAATACAACCATACTTTCTTGAATTTAAAGGTATAGCAATATATATAACTTAAAAAACATCTTCTCCTCTGCACAAGTTATCTCCAAAATAGACGAAGTGGAATAACAAGCTCTCATCAAAACTTTTAACACAAAAACACAAAAGCTCAAAAATAAATAAACAACAGTCTACAATTTTTCTACAATTTATCTACAATTGCTGCAATATAATGTATATCATGTCTTCTTCTTCTTCTTCTTTGAGTTTCAATCTGAAATTCAGCCAAAACCAAGTCGAATCTTCACCAAAACCCTTCGAAATTGAGATATAAACTCCAAACCATATTCCCAATTATTCACAACAACACCCAACCCAAACAAATAATGATTTTTGAAAACCCAAATTTGAATTCAAAGCTTCAAAGCTTTTTAATGGCTGTCAATGGTGGAATTGCTGCTCTCTTTTCCTTTCCTCTTATATTACTGAAGGAACCTGAAATCATAACCATCAAATCGACCAGGCTTGTGCTCATCTTCCCTGGGCACAAAAACATTAGGACAAGATTGCAAAGGTGTAGACAGTGCCATGGCTATGGAAGAAATAATGAAATTTTGAAACAAAAATCATAGGTGTGGGAGGGAAACGTGGGTGAAGTTGTGGGAATTGGAGAGAGAAACATGGGGGAGTGGTATTAGAAGGAATATACGGTACCATTAAATTAGGAGTGTAATTAATACCTTTAAAAATCACTAATGGTATATAATTGGTAATTAGGTATACTAAATGTAATTATATCAAACCTTAAATATTGAGGGTAATATAGATTCCTATTTGGCATAGAAATGTAAAAATTCCTTTTTAAAATAAGGTTACAAACAGCAAAATTAAAAGATAGGGTCATTTTTAGTTATGGTAACTAACAACACAATCATCATTTACAGTTAAACTTTTAATGGTCCAAGTTCTTCCAAAATCAATCTCTCACTTGTTCGTCTAGGGTACTAGCATGTTTATGTACCAACTAGCAGGTCATAGTCAGAACTGGGCTGGCAAAACTTAGTGTGGAGCAGGTCCAGAAAAATGTTTTCTTCGGCCTTGATGTACAAGCCCCAAAAAAGCTAGGACATGTGCTATGCTGGTGGTTGACAAATTGTCCTCAGTCTCTCTCACCCCTTTTCTCATCATAATTATACTATTTTCTTTGGGTTCTCCCTTTGGGTGTTCACTTAGGGTGTGTTTGGTATAAAGGAAAATATTTTCTAAGAAAATATTTTCTTGAAAGACAAGTAGTAATCTTATTCATTTTCTGGTGTTTGGTATGCAAATTAAGGAAAATAACTTCTCAAGAGTATTCATAAATAATTTAGATACAATAAACATGAAGCCATAAACTATCGAACCAACAACCTTCCGGATCCACAAATTTCATACTTCCGAACCGCTAAACTTTCGAAACCGCGAACTTTCGAACCCGTAAACTTCCAAACACATAAACCTCCGAACTTATAACTTTGAAACTCATAAAATTTCGAACCTATAAACCGAAAGATGAAAAACTAAAACTAAAAATATATAAATAAATAAATAAAAAATTCCGTCGGGGGGGAGGGGGGAGGGGGGAGGGTGTGCAGTAAAACGAAAAAATAGAAATTTGAAATTATAAAAAAAAAGTTAAAAAAAAACTTTTTTTAGTCGCGAGTGGGGGGGGGAGTGGTGGTGGGGTGGTGCAGAAAACGAAAAAATAATTGAAAATCACAAAAGAAAAAAATTAAAAAAACTTTTTGTGCGGGGGAGGGGGAGAGGAGTTGTGGGGTGGGGGCAGGGGGTGGGAGTGGGTGGTGCAAAAAAATGAAAAAAATAAAAATTTAAAAGTACAAAAAAAGTTAAAAAATGATTTTTTTGCGAGGGGGGGGGTAGCAGGGTGGCTGGCAACGAAAAAAAATTGAAATTTGAAAAAAAAAAAACCCCTTTTTGGAGAGAGGAGTGGGGTGGGCAGGCGTGGGGTGGGGTGGGGGTTAGGGTGTGGGGTGGGTTGGTGAGGGAGGGAAGGTTGAGAAGGAGTTTTGAAAAATGTTTTCCCTTCTCTTGATAAGGAAAACATTTTCCTCCAATTGGAGGAAAATGAGCTCATAAGAAAAATATTTTCCAAAACATTTAAGCCATCCAAACATGGAAAAATTGGAAAATATTTTCCTTCATACCAAGCACACCCTTATATTAACAGGTATTTACACATAAAAAGATAAATGCATAATACATACTTTGCATATAAACTTTGATACTTAATCATGATTAGGTAATATGTTTCCGCTCCAGTTCTATCTTCATGACTCACACTAACAAAGGATTATAAGAACTCTCTTCGAGATCTAGCATTTGAATGCCCCGATTGTTTGACCAAAAAATGATAATCTTTGGCTAAACTTATTAATCGGTTATTCAAGAGGTTAATCCTAGTTAAATATAATAACTTCAAATCTATGAGAAGCAATGTAGGAGATTTAGACAGGGATGAGGCAGATTTAATGCACTATACATTAAACGTTTCGAATGAAATAATATGTTAGAAGTATCAAATATTAAATGGCAGCAAAATGGCACCAAATGTAAATAAAGAGGAAGATTCACCCATTATTGAATGAGGTGGATGATTCCTCCCTCTGACAATGATGAGTGACAAGAAACTATAAGAATATTGAAGACTTTCTCGGATCTGGTGGAAATGATAAGAAATAATCCAAAAAGACGAATCTCGTTAGAAAGGTGTTCTTTGTATTTATCTAGAGAGCTTACTTTCAAAAGAGTTCTTATCACTTAGAATATTACCTACCTTTTTCCTTATCTCTTATTCCATTTATACGGTACATTCCCCAAAGGACCCTAAAAGTAAAAATACAGAGAATATTCAACGGAATATTCCCTCTGAGGATCCTAATAAAAAACTAGCTGTTACTACTGCTCATAATACTCGACCTCGGCTGTGACTGACTGCTTGGCGACACGTTCCGTTTATCACTGATCGGCCTCGGCTAAATTGCTCATGATAATCACCTCTTCGTGCTAAATTTTCTCGGTCGGATTTTGACCCATACAGTTAGTCCCCCCGCTTATCGAGGTTATCTTTTGGTCGACCTCGGTGAGCGGACTTCGTTAGTCGTAGTCGAGAAATTCAGGTGGGCAGATCGAATACTAAAGATCACGGTCGAGATGGTAACGTGGCGTTTTGTAGGCCACAACTTATCGTGACGTTGGCGCAGACTGACGTCACAGCATCATGCGTCATTATTACGCATCTTCCCGATGCGTTGCATCATTTCCCGCACCCTTGCCGTTTCGATATTTGTATATTGGCATTTGGTTTTCTCGATTAAAGTGTCTGTGTTCTCAATAAATAGGGACTGGAAACCCTTGGTATGGTCCTTTGTGTTTTCTGGCATTTGAATCTTCATATTTTCCTCTCTTCTTCTTCTTCTTCTTCCTGTGTTCTTGCTCCCGTTGCATTCATTTTCGCGCCCTTGTTCTCCTTTCTGACTTGAGCGATTTCTGCTACTCTTACCTCTTTCGAGTTTGTTCTTTGTGCCTTTACAAGCAACTCAAAATGGTCAACGCATCTTCTACCTCTGGTGAGGCTTTTGACCCAATGCTACTGGCAATGAGAATGCGTCCTCACGATGATGGGGCTACCATCGTTGCTGAGGACGAAAGCTTTCCCACTGTAGAGGAAGTAATTCCTCGTAATGACAAAACCTGGTCGGACTTCTCAAAACTGCCAGCAGACGAGTCTGAACCTGTGGAATCTGAAATGGACGCGGCCGCCCTCGCTGAGCTTTGGGCCAAGTTTAACATCCCGGCCCACATCGACCTAATCCCGGCTGGTCGTGACGCGGTACAGATTCATCGCCCTGGATATAGCCCGTTCTACGCGTATCCGTTCTATGTGGGCTTTTCTCTTCCTCTTCCTCCGTTGGTGGAGGAATTCTGCCGCTATTAAGGCGTCTGTCCGGCTCAGCTCTCCCCCTACATTTTATAAACTCTTCCTTATGTTGGTAAAGTATGCGGGACTGGCCAACCCCAAAATCTCTATTCAATATCTACTTCACCTCTTCGCGCCGAGTTTCTATAGGGGTACGATGTTACACCTTCGCCATCATGGGAGCAAGGGATTGGTGGTCAAGATGGACGATAAGGCCAATCGTCGATTTTGGTGAAACTTTTTCTATATCAAGACCGAGCACGTGATGGAAAACCCAATGGGTTCCCCAAAGCATGGATCTTTGCCCGTAAGTACTGCCAATTATTTGTTTTGTTTATCTCGATTTTAGCGTAATCATTCCTCTTTTTCTTTGTGTAGCCGAGAAAGCGCCCCCTTTGTTGGTTGCAGACATTCATGACTGGGTAAGTCAGGTCTTGCCCCATATAGTGGGGATCCGTGAATGGTCGGCGTTCCACAAGAAGTTTGGGCGCAAGCCTTCCGCGGCCGGTGAGTCGTTATTTTGAACTTAATAACTCGACCTTCATGTTTTCTTTTTCTTCTCTTTTCTTTTATAGCGGAGTTGGCTTGACTTCTGCTTTTATTGTTAGGTCGTAGAGCTTTGAGAAAGGTGAAGGATCCTACCCCCGTCTTCTGTCAACCGAGCGCTACGACATGGCTTGGTGGGACTGGGGGCAAGTCTGTTCAGATGGTCACTTCTTCCCAGACCCCGGCATTGCGTAGACCTAGCCATCGATCGACAGCCCCAACGATAGAGATTTCGGCTCCTCCCGTGTTACAGTTGGTATTTGAGTCATTACCGAGTGGGGAGGAACTGGTTCCACTTAAAAGGAGGAGGGTGGAAGTCGGCGGCGAGACAGCTAGAGCCGAGGAATCGACAAAGGGCGACTCTGAGCCGGTCGTGGATGCATCGAGAGTGAAATGGACTTGCCCACTGTGGCTCCGCTGCCTACAGAGGTCATGGGAGATGCTCTTATGCCCGAGGTCGTTGTTGAAGAAGGAGGGATACCCGAGGCTGCGGAGGCCGTGTCGAGGAGCAGTCCATCACTCTCAGGACAGGCTGGCGTTCCTTCATTAGCCGAGGAGAGAGAGAAGAGTGTGGCCGTGTACGGCTATGAGACTGGTTCTGACGTCGACCCTGAGGAGGTGCAGATGTTTATTGAAGGGTTTACTCGGGTGGAGGTAAAGTTAGAGGGATCCACTAGCACCATAGTCGTCCCCCTGGACTGCAACTTACTGGTGGATACAGAGAACGTGGTTCCCTCTTTGGGTCCTCTCTGCTCTAACGTCGAGGGCAGGACCTTACGGACGTTCAACGATGCCGCCCTGTCATCGGGCATAGTCGGACTCACCTTGAGGGTAGGTTTTCGATCTCTCTAGTTCCCGTGCCTTACATTCTTCTTTCTTTTTAGAGTGAGTTCCTCTTCTGCTTTCTCTTTTTCATTAGACCATCATTTTGGAGATTGAGAGTGCCCGTTGAGAAGAGAAGCGGAAAGCTATTTTCAAGAAAATGGAGAGGAAGTACCATGAGTACCGCGTCAAACACCGTGAGATCTGCAAGCGGTTCGGTGCGGACGGCAACTTCTAGGCCCTTAGGGATGAGCTGAAGCAAAAAGACGATGAACTTATGAGAGTCATCAGTAAATACAGCTAGCTCGAGAGAACACTTAGAGTCAAAGAGGACGAGCTCGAGGTGAGCAAGGGAGTCGAGGCTGAGTGTGTAGACCTTCAAACCCAAGTGGCATCTCTACGGGCCGAGCTTGAGCATAGTTCGATCAGAGCGAACAATTTGAGTGATGAGGTGATCGAGAAGGTGGCAGAGTTAGAGAAGGCCGAGAAGGCCAGGGTCGCGGCTTTGGCGAAGGTGGCGGCATTGGAAGGTACCATCTGTGTCCTCTAGTCCGAGCGGGCAAATGATGCGGAGACGACCACACTCAGGGAAGCACGGCATGATGAGCGAATTGGGGGGCTTGCGAAAGAGGTTTCAAACCTTAATGATCAGATTGTCGCTCTTGAGGCCAAAAAGGTGCAGCTGTTGGCTTAGCTGTCCTCCTCTCACACTTCCACTTATCCCGATGTTCCACGGGATTTGTACGAGAAGTGGATCCATGCCAAGGCCCAGATAGACATATTTAGGGATTTGATGACGGCGGGGAGAGTTTTTGAGGCTGAGTTTGAGGATGCTCGTGCTAAGGTGCTCGCAGCTCGGGTCGCCCGTGGTTATGATCCTACTACACCGGGGGATGATGATGAGGACTTGGATGGGATTGAGCAAGATGCATGGTAGTAGTACGAATACTCTGACGGCGAGGACGGCAGCCGGGACAGTGCTTGCTGAGTAGTTGTGCTTTTTTTTGTAATTTTTTTGTGTTTACTTTTATGGGCGTCTATTCAGCCCTTGTAAGGATTATACTTTTGCTGTTTGTTTCTGAACTCTTCTCTATTTTCTCTTGTATATTTTCCTCGTTTGGTTGCCTTGATTAGAAGAACTTTGGATTTAGTCGTGACCGTGTTGGTAGACGTTAACTCGAGCAGGGTCGAGTGTGACTTAATTCGAGCTAGATTGAATTTGATTTTTATTAATTCAAGCGAAGTCGAATGTCACCTTATTAAGGTCGAGTATGAGTTAAATTCGAGCGAGGTCGAATGTGAGTTAAGTTCTAGCGACTCGAATGTGAGTTAAATTCGAGCGGGGTCGAATATGAGTTAAATTCGAGCGAGGTCGAATGTTACTCTTAATTGGTTCAAGCGAGATTGAACGTCATTTTGATTGATCCGAACGGGGTCGAATGTGAGTTAAATTCGAGCGAGGTCGAATGTTACTCTTAGTTAGTTCGAACGAGGTCGAACGTGATTTTGATTGATTCGAACGAGGTCGAATGTGAGTTAATTCGAGCAAGGTCGAATGTTACTCTTAATTAGTTCGAACAAGGTCGAACATTGGTTTGATTGATTCGAACAAGGTCGAATTTGAGTTAATTCGAGCGAGGTCGAATGTTACTCTTAATTAGTTCGAACGAGGTCGAACGTTATTTTGATTGATTCGAACGAGGTTGAATATTACTCTTAATTGATGCAACGTTAATTTGGTGAAAACATGGGCGAACTTCATGTATTTGCATGCTTTGCTTACATATATATTGGAGAAGTTTACATGTTTTTCGGGCTGGTATTCCAGTCCTAGTCTATCTAGTCCCTTCATTGGTCAACGTGGAGAAGTATTTGAGAGGTCGGGCAATGAACTGGTCAACTCGTGTCCTCATCTGCTCGTGCTTAATCGGTTATTTAATAGGTTAATCCTAGTTAAATATAATAACTTCAAATCTAAGACAATCAATGTAGGAGATGTAGACACGGATGAGGCAAATTTAATGCACTATACATTAAATGTTTCGAATGCAACAATATGTTAGAAGTATCAAATATTAAATGGCAGTAAATGGCACTAAATATAAATAAAGAGGAAGATTCTCCCAATATTGAAGATGATTCCTCCCTCTGACAATGATAAATGACAAGAAACTATAAGAATATTGAAGACTTTCTCGGATCTAGTGGAAATGATAAGGAATAATCCAAAAAGACGAATCTCTTTAGAAACGTGTTCTTTGTATTCCCAAAAAATTTCAAACAAAACAATTTCTTTAGTATTTCGTAATTTTTCGTGAAGTTTGTGTTATTTTCTGTTAATTGTTTGCATTTATTTGTGCATTTTAATTCATATGAAAAATATAAAAAATACAAATACTTGGCATTTGCATTTAGAATTCAATTTCACATTTTTAGGATTAATTAGTAGTTGAGTTATTTTTAGGAAGAGGAAAATAACAAAATGGTCCTTTTTGCATTTTTAGTTTTAATGTGTTTTAGTTCACATTTTAATTTAGCATTTAATAAAATCAAAATATAAAATTGAAAATCAGAAATTGAGCTGAATAAAAACAAATAAAAAAAAAAGAAAAAAAAGAAAGAAAAAAAGAAGGCATTAAAAGAGGATTGATTAATATAGAACCCAAATTGGGCCATTTCAGTCAAATTAATCAGCCCAAAAGAAAGACCCCTCTCCCAAACCCGGTCTCCCAGTCCAAGCCCAAATCACCCCAACCCGGTCCAGCCTCCACACCCTACCAAAACGACCCCGTTTTCCCTAATTTAATCACAACCCTCGATCCTTTTGATCCAACGGACGAGAACTGCCTAGGTTTTGTAGTATAAATATGTCCTAACACTACCCTACCCCCCTCAGACCCCCTCACCCTCCCGTCTCTCTCACCTGTTCATCAGAGACACTTAACCTCGCCGTCCTCCGCCGCCTGCCGCCGGCCGGAAATCGCCTCCGCCAGCGGCGATCATCCAAACCACCTGAAAATTACACCACTTCTTCATCTCATCTTCCTCGTCACGAATCTAGCCTTATTTCTCCTCGAATTCCACCCCAAAGCTTCGAATATTAGATCGAAGTTTTCCGGCCATGATACAACTCCGTCCAAACCACCCCAAATTAACACCACATAACCGCCTTCACCTCCCCGTTCCATATCTGCCATCGATTTCTTTCAAACATCACCCAAACGTCTCAAATAATTCAAGCCCTAGCGCCGCAACCGCCATGTAAGGCGGCGCCGTCCCCAAATCCTCCCAAAATCGTTACCCCTGTAACCACCAGACCTCCCTCATCATTAACTCATACCTAGAAACCCTCGAATCTGCCCGGAACATTATAAACTCTAAATCCCAAATTCCGGCAGAACCCTAACTCAGAAATCTTGGGGATTTTGGACCGTAATTTCCCTAATCACGTGTTTTCTTTTGAAACACACGATTAGGGATGTTACGTGTCAAGAATCCCGGAGGATTCAAACAACAATAGCTGGTCAGAGTTCGTCCCATAGTCAGTCGAATGCTCAAAATCAGTAAGTTTTGTTCGATTCTGTCTTTGATTCTGTATGTGTTTTCATCTTGCTCTTGTAATTGTTCTTAGCTTTAGCTTAATTTTGTTGGGTTGATTTAATCCCGTTTTGTGTATTTTAGGTTTTGGTTTAATTTTTTCGTTTTGAATCCGTCTTGCTAAATGTTTGTTTTCAGTTTATGGTTCATTGTTATAATCCTTAATTCTTTATTAGCCGTCTTAGTTAATTCTGTTTAGGATTTGCTGATTTTAATTTTTAATCTAATGTTTGATTTGAGTTAGTCTGGTCAGTTAGTCTCGTTTAATCAGTAGTTATCATTAGTAATGCCTTAATTCAGTGTTTAGCATTAATTAGCATTGTTAGGTTTTAGTTTAGGATGGTCTGGTTTAGCTCAGTAATTCCAAGAGGGTTCAAAGGGTAGTTTAGGCATGGAAAAGGGTAGTTTCATTAAGATTGGTAATTTTAGAACCAAGGTAAGGATAGAATAGGAATTATAATGGGCATAGAACCTTCTAGGATGGACTTTAGTATAGATTTCGATAAAATGGGTGTAGTTACTTGTGTAACAAGTCAGAAAATAAAGGGTAAAAATAGAATTAAAATAGGGACTAATGGGTAAAGGGAAAATCTGAAGCTGGACCCTAAGTTCATCTATAAATAGGCATTCATTTGCCTTGATTAACAAGTTTGGAGGCCTGAAAATTCCAAGTTTAGGAGCTCCAAAATCCCCTCCCCAAAACGTCCTCTCCAATTTCAGATCTGATTTGAAATTCAAACCTTCAAAATCCAAAAACAATAGAAATCTAATAGAAAAGTCCAAAAAAAAAAATTACTGTTACATTAGTGTTACTTAGGTCAGTTTCAGATTTGATCATTAAATTCAATTCCCTAGCTCGTATAGGATGAAAGCTACTTGAATTTCCTTGGGTTTTGTTCAATATTTGAGGATTGAAGACAGTTTGAGTCATCTAGGCAGTGGATTTGGGAGATTCGGGTCAGCTGTGATCTTAGTTTGAGTGTTTGCTTTCCTGTGTTCATTTCTGGGTATTTGGATGCTGTTTTGGGGTTGATTCATCAGTTTCATTTGGTTTAAAATATTTCTGGAATTACTCAGTCACTTCTGGGCTGAAAAATTGGCTGTGTTGATTGCTGTGTTACTGTTGGATTACCTTTGCTGACTCTCTGAGCTCTGCTGATCCTCTCTTCTTTTTCCCCCATTCTGTTCACCAGGTACACACACTTGGACTCCAAAATTGATGTAGTATCGAGATTGGGCATGAAACGAAAAATATTCAGTTAATTGCTTGCTAGACGATGCATTTGTAATTAAGTAGACATTAATGATATGTACTGCATAATGAAGTCTGCTTAAATCTATGTTTAAATGAAACTCGGACTGTGTAATTTGTACCTAACGGGACTGTTTTGAACTGTTAATTTGTGGCGATCAGATGTAGAATTAGCATAGTTTGGTACTGGTTTCAATTTAGCACTCTGTTAAACATAGAAAATCAGAATAGGTTTGAATTCATAATTGATTGAGAGATCAGCCCGTTTCAATCTCCATTTCAAATCTAAAATGTGCTTTCAAACAGTTTTTGTATTACAGTAGTTAATATCAGCATACTAGTTTAGATGTCATCTGTTTCGTTTCCTTAAGCTCATTATTTCAACATAGAAAAAAAATAATTGCATGTCAGTGGTTAACATCAGTAGTTTTACTTAAATTAAATCATGCATCATCAACTGGACTGATTTGAATTAATTAACCCGTTTGTGAGAATTCTTAGAGTTGTATAATAGCCTATTCACAGGACATTTGGGCCTCAAGAGGTCTGATACGAGGGCCCAAGTCCATGCTAAGTCCCCTCACGTTTGGACTTGGGCCTAGGCCTGACTGACAGCTTGTTAGTAGAGCTTGGGTATAGTACTCCTTCGTTGGGCTCATCTCAGAGCCCAATGGGTGGGCTTGACACAGAATTACCATTTGATTTATTTCAGTTCAATAATAAATTTTAGGACTTTTCTTGTGCTGTTAGAGACGAATGAAAATATAGTTGCTTTAGGATTGCCCTTCAATGAATAAAATTACACGGGCCTCGCCAAATTGCGGGGTCTTCGATAACTGTTTATAAAACGTAGATTTCGGGATAGGCCGCTTAGCGAATTTCACGGCCCTCCCCAAAGGCAATAATGCGTTAGCCCCTTTAAGCGCGTATTTTAATAAAGTTACCTCCCTAAACTCGGGTGCACATTTATGTGACTCAAATCCAAATCTCAACGAAGTCGAAATGTGTTAACAATCACGGGTGCACTGGTGCGACGTGGTTCGAGACGCATTTTCACGACGTTGCAATTCTTGTTAAAATAAAAATAAAAGCGGGTACGAATAAAAAGCACATAAGCTAGAACATGTTTTGAAATTAGATAAATCAAATACAACAGTTGAGCGACCGTGCTAGAACCACGGAACCCGGGAATGCCTAACACCTTCTCCCGGGTTAACAGAATTCCTTATCCGGATTCCTGGTTCGCGGACTGTTAATAGAGTCAATAATTTCTTCGGTTCGGGATTCAACCGGTGACTTGGGACACCATTAATCTCCCAAGTGGCGACTCTGAATATTAATAATAAATCCCGTTCTGATTGTCCTTCAATTGGAAAAACTCCTTTACACCCTTGCGGGTGTAAGTAAAAGGGAGGTGTGACATTTATCTAGAGAGCTTACTTTTCAAAAGAGTTCTTATCACTTAGAATATTACCTGCCTTTTGTCTTATCTCTTATTCCATTTATATGGGACATTATTCAAAGGACCCTAAAAGTACAAATACAGAGCATATTCAACGGAATATTTCCTATAAGGATCCTAATACAAAACTAGCCGTTACTACTGCTCATAATACTCGACCTCGGCTGTGACTGACTGTTTGGCGACTCGTTCTGTTAATCACTAATCGTCCTTGACCAAATTGCTCATGATAATCACGAATAACTCATGATAATCACAAATAACTCATGATAATCACCTCTTCGTACTGAATTTCCTCAGTCGGATTTTGACCCATACGCCGATGAGGCTATGGCTGAGATAATAAGAAGAGGTGAGGCAATGTTGTAGTCTTTTGAAAAGGAATATCTCACCCGTCACTACACATCTTACATAGTACGAAAATTAGGATCAATCACTCACTTTTATCAAGCAGAATTATACTATCATGTTGGTAGGAAAGTAAAAAAAAGGCAACTAACAATTGTGAAAGTATATGATTAAGCTAACACATAGACTTATTTCAATAATTTCTATCATTCTTTTAAGGCAGAATACATACGTGGCCCCCTAAACTTGACAATATTTTTCACTTGAACACTTAAACTAGTAATAGTACCTATTGAACACTTAAAGTGAAGATAAATTGTGTTAATTAGACACGAATAGCTGACATGTCATAGTGTATGTAACACCCCACTGTTAAGGCGCGTGAGAGGCATTATCTTCTGCTTTTTCCATATTTTTTTTTGCTTTTCTTATTTTTTGGAGTTTGCTACGTGTTCTCTTTTCATTGGTCTTATGTGCCACGTCACAAGCAAGTGATTTACACGCATTTTGTTTGTTTGGAGCTGCTAAATTTATGTCTAATTGACACAATTTATCTTCACTTTAAGTGTTCAATAGGAACTATTACTAGTTTTAGTGTTCAAGTAAAAAATATTGCCAAGTTTAGGGACTGCCTATGTATTCTGCCTTCTCTTAATGTGAAAACAGGTCAAGGTCTTTTGGGAGTGAAAAGAATAGACGTATAATACTATAATGTCACCAAACAAAAAGAACGAGGCGGGTAAGAGTAATTTTAAAAATATTAGAGGGAAGAAATGTACAGGCAAGAAGTTTGTAGCGGAGCGACGGGTAGACACAGAAGCCAACATCGAAACATCGTATTGTCCGAGTTTTCTCCATGTTAATTTCCCCAAAGGTTTCCGGTCACCGACGGTGGGTCTACATCACATTTCTCAACTCAAACAACTTCAGGCACTTCCTCTCAACCACCGCCGACACCACCGCCGCCGACCCGTTTAACACCCACCCGTCATACCAGCACCTCTCTACCATCAAATCCAAATCGGAACTCCTCCAGTCCTACACTGTCACACCCCCCATCAAACCCTGGCCCCGATACCTCTCCCCTAAAACACTCATTACACTCATCAAATCCCAGCATGATCCAAACCTTTCCCTCCAAATTTTCCACCATGCTGGCAACTTCCACCCTGGTTTTTCCCATAATTACGAAACCTACCACTCCATCATCAACAAACTCTGCCGTGCGCGCGCGTTTGATGAAGCAGAGACCCTTTTAACCGAATTGCAAAAGTCCAGCATCCAATGTGGGGAAGGTTTGTTTATTACTATGATTCGGAACTATGGGATTGCTAGTAAGCCCAAATTGGCCCTTAAGACCTTTCTGCGTATTGAAAAATTTGGAATTCAGAGGTCAATTAGGTCATTTAACGCTTTGTTGAATGCTTTAGTACAAAACAAAGAGTATGATTTGGTTTACGCTATTTTTAAGAATTGCCAGAAAAAGTTGGATATAATGCCCAGTGTGTTTACTTGTAATATCTTGTTGAACGCTTTGTGTAAGAAAGGCGATATTGATAGTGCGATTCGAGTTCTTGATGAGATGCCTGTGATGGGAATAGTTCCCAATGTGGTGAGCTACACAACCATTTTGGGTTGTTATGTATCAATTGATGATTTAGTGGGGGCCAAGAGGATGTTTGATGAAATTGTGGACAGAGGTTGGTTGCCTGATGCAACGACATACACTATCTTGATGCATGGATTTGCTAAGCAAGGGAAGTTGATTGATGCAGTTAAGATAATGGATGAGATGGAGGAGAATGGTGTTGGGCCGAATGAAGTGACGTATGGAGTGATGATCGAGGCATTTTGCAAGGAAAAGAAGTCCGGTGAAGCAGTTAATTTGCTTAATGATATGCTGGATAAGAGGTACATACCAAGCTCAACACTTTGCTGTAAGGTGATTGATGTCTTGTGTGAAGAGGGAAAGGTTGAGGAGGCGTGTGATTTGTGGAAGAAATTGTTGGTAAAGAATTGTACTCCAGATAATGCTATATCGAGCACACTTATTCACTGGCTTTGTAAGAAGGGAAAGATTCGGGAAGCAAGGAAATTGTTTGACGAGTTTGAGAAGGGTACGAGTCCTAGTGTTTTGACATATAACATGCTAATTGCAGGGATGTGTGAGAGAGGAGAGCTGCATGAAGCCGGGAGGTTGTGGGATGACATGGTGGACAAGGGTTGCATTCCCAATGCTTTTACTTACAACATGTTGATCAATGGTTTTTGCAAAGCTGGAAATGCAAAGGAAGGCATTAGAATTCTAGAAGAGATGCTTGAAAAAGGGTGTCTCCCAAACAAATCTACTTATTCCATCTTAATCAAGGTGCTTCTTGACTCTGAATGCGAGGCAGAAGTTTTAAGGGTGCTTCCACTGGCTGCTTCAGGTGATGTCGATCTTGAAACTTGGGGAATCCTTGTGGCAAAGTTTGTTACTGATCTTCGTAATGTATGTTCCATTTTGGATAAGATTTTGCTTGACAATGATACATAAAGGTTTGTTCTGATGCTCTTCGTGCCCATCATCTGATTCTAATGTGGGAGCAAGCATGGTTCACAAAAGAATTATTGTCTCATTAATGAGAGTATTGGTGATTCAGTGATTGTCTCGGTGCCTGGTTCAAGAAGGTACAAGCTCCCCTATGCAAACATTTTTGAAGTTCATGAGAACCTTGACATTGTTAGGACACCAACTTTGGAGCCATTTCTGGAAGAAGACGGGAAAATGAACATGTGAAGCATGGGATATGCTGTTTGATGACGGCATAAAAAGAGTCAAAGAAGTAAGAAGTGATGTTTTTAACTTTTTATACAGCTCTAGACTTCTTGTATTATATTACTGTGAGATGGATTAGGTTATGATGACTATGACTCTAAATTATGGCATTGTCTTATTGTGAATTGTTCCATATTCTGTGTAAAGGAAGGGATGCATACTTGGAGAATCGATCCCCTAACTCTTCACATAAATGTTCAGTTGTTCACAATACATCATCATGAAATGTCCTCTTCCTTTCTTCACATATAAGTAGAAAGAGAACTATGACCACGCCATTGTGTTATGTTGTTTGTCATTTCTAGCACTCAATAGGAGTTAGTTTCTTCTACTACATAAGAAACTAACTCCTCTTGCACCTGTCCAATCACTTCACAGAAAAAAAGTGAGATATCAATGGACGAGAAAAAACAAAGCCTTGGAGAAACTTTGTCTACTTAGAGATATCTGTGGCGAAACTTGGCTTTTCTTCACTTCTATGATGGTCATATGCAATTCATGTGTGTTATGAAGATTTGAACTCTAGAATTTTTTTTGGTGAAATTGCATTTTCGCCCCTCCCCACTTGTGGGATTATACTGGGTTGTTGTTGTTGTTGCATTTTCGCCCCTCAGTAATTGGTATAGGTTGATTTTGGTCCTTGTGATACCCAACTATGCACATTTAACCTTCAACTACTTTAAATGTTTGTTTTAGTCCTTCAGTAACAAACTCCCACAAACTTGACAAATCATTAACTTCTAAAGTATAATATACTATATGTTATAACTACTTCCAAAGTTTGTGAATCCAAAGTATGGACCAATAAGCTCTATTTTCCCTTCGTCTTCTATGGTCCTTGTTGCTATTTTTAGATATCAAGTTTCATTTTTTGCAGTTTTATATTTTCATCTCAAATGTTAATGAGTTCAAAATTTCCAACTCTAATGCATTGTGCAGGTTTTCCTTTTTGCAAAAGTGATAAACAGCCTTTTGGTGGCAGCAATTAAAGCCTTCTGCCTAGCAGCCTTGGTTTAGCTGTATGTCCTTTTTGTTATTGTACTTATTTAGCATATCCACTTTTTGAGGATATTTGCTGAGATCACTTGAATCTTTTGTTTTTTTGCAAATACTCACTACATGAGCAAATATTCACTACATGTCTCTTTCTGTGGTTACTCTCCGTGCTTTTCTTTTTGGTTTGGTTTTTATGGTTATACATTAGATGAATTTGCCTTATTGACGTCAAAGGAAGTCATCTTCTAAAATTGTTGGGAAGTCCATAATCTTAGATAATATTTAGTGGTCCATCTTATTAATGTTTTTCAGTGATTCGAAGACTGTGCTTTGAAAAAGTCAGGAATTTGTTCATTAAAATTCATTCTGAGTTACTTTATCCTAATACACAGAGAACCGCATTGATTTTGGTCCCAGATGCAAGGGCTGTTAAATCTGGGTATGAGAAGAAATAAAGGAGGTAGTTGTATGACAATGACAAAGTGGTACTTCTTGGTTGCATATTATTAACTAATGACTCACCGACTTGACCAAACAAATCATACAAGATAGCTGGTGTAGTTGTTCTATTATAAGATTGAAAGCAATTTCGTGGGAGGCTGGGAGCTCAACTGCACGATTTATTCTTCTTCCTTTTAAGAGGGCTATTCTGCAACCATACTGAACTGAAGCCTCTGCTGTAAGCTTTTTAGTCCACTGGTGTGAATTTTAACTCGCTAGAGGGTACTAGCCTCTTCTTTTGGGCTCTCACTCAATTTATTATAGGAGGAAGGAGTGAAGTTGTTGCCGTTCTTTTTTTTTTAAGAAACATAGTCTGGCACCTTAGTGTCTGATGAATCCTTTTGCATGAATCTCCAAGAACACAAAGTTGGATATCATACACTATAGGGGCTGTTTGGTTACAGCGATTAGTGGGGTTATTTCAGTATAAAATTTGGGCTTAAACTTATCCAGAGTTTGGTTGTGGGTATTAGACAAAATCAGGGTACAATTTATATCAAAATCATGGGATTACCTATCCCATATAGAAGGTGGATTATCTAACCTGGTTTAATTTCCAGGATTATAATCCTGAGATAAACTTGTTTTGAACCAGATGACCTCTTTAAAGTCACAAGGGCACTATTTTCCATTATACAATATTGAGAATGCTCAAGAATCTAGCCCAGGATAGTCCTGTGTGGACTGCATTATGAGTTTTGATTGTTTGTGGCTTAATGCAATAAAGTGATTATCTCGGTACTAACTGACTTGCTTGTGTTATCCCTCTATTCTAATCTCAGATTAACACCAATTTTAGTCTCTCAATCCATTTAAGATTCACTGTAATGTTTGAGACCGGATCAACATGTCATGTTGTGTTGAGTTAGGTTTCTCATAAACAAAAGTGTGGCTGACCATATGCTCCTTTGCCTAAAACCTGTATATGTGACTGTTGTATACCGTACTCTTCAGGCATTACGTGGTTACGGAGCTTGACCAATCAGAGGATATAATTGTCATTGATTTGAAGTAGGGGTGGCAAATGGGCAGGTTGGGCTGAATTTGGGCGGGTCAAGATGGCGAAAAATTTAAAAATGGCCAGATATTTAGCCGCGAATTAGCACGGTAACAATTTTTTGACTAAAATACCCTTACGCTGTTTATCAAATTTACGCGACTTGACCTTATATTCTTCTTTAGAACAAACTTACGGCGGTAATCTGCAAATCGAATTAAGCTACAACATCATATTGTTCTTCGAATTAAGCTCTCTCAAACTTGCGGCGTGAATCTCGAAATCGAAGTAAGCTCTCTCAAGTATTTGTCTAGTTATTTGAATTTATCTTGTTTGAATTTATTCTAGATTCTTCTATTTGTAATTCAAACGAGACAAATTCAAAGTATAAGTAATATATTTGTGTGTAGAATCATAATTTTTTTTTTCATTCTTCGAATTTTCTAGTTTGATTTTAATGCTTTAATCTGTATAATTTGCAGAACATAACGCCAGTATAATTTGCTGGACCTTTCTAAATTAATATCTAAACCTGACATACTTCCAGGTTTTTATACTGAAAATATCTAATAAATTAGTTATACGGTGCTTGATTCCAAAAATGAACAAAACACAAGTATAATACAGCGGAGGTTTGCGAACTAATTTGCAAAACTCAAAATACTCCAATGTATTACACTGGAAGTATATTTCATTCAAACTTCTATATGTCAAATCAATAAAGTCTGCAGAATAAAATGGCACACAATATAACGCCAGTATAATATGCTGGAGATTTTTGAATGAATGTCAAAATCTAAGCTTTTTCCAGCTTATTACACTGGGAATGTTTATACTGGAAATATCTAATAAATTAATTTTACAGTCCTTGATTCCTAAAATGAACAAAACATAAGAATAGTACAGCGGAGGTTTTGGAATTAATTTGCAAAACTCAAAATACTCCAATGTATTACACTGGAAGTATATTTCATTCAAACTACTATATGTCAAATCAATAAAGTCTGCAGAATAAAAGGGCACACAATATAATGCCAGTATAATATGCTGGAGATTTTTGAATGAATGTCAAAATCTAAGATTTTTCCAGGTTATTATACTGGGAATATATGTGATTCAAAATAATAACACTCATTCACAAGTATAGTATACTGGAGCTTTATGAATTAATATGAAAAACTCATAAAACTCCAATGTATTATACTGGAAGTATCTTTTATTCAAACTACTATAAAAATTGTAAAAAAGATGGTATAGAACAAAACACCAGTATAAGAAACTGGTCTTTGTTAATTTAGTATATAAACTTTAGACACTTCCCGTATATTATACTGGAATTGTGTGCGACTCCATGAACCCCAGCATAATAAGCTGGAATTTGCTCAATTAATATAAACAATTCAAGTATTTCCGGCGTATTATATTGGAGTTTATTTTTTAACAATGTAACTTCTAAATACCTAATTATTTGATTCATTAAATATAGGATGCACACAAATTTCTTGGTTATCGCATTTGATGGGAAATGGACAGCAGATTACAAGTACTTAGACCATAAAACAAAGCTTCTCCTTATAAATGATGGGACTACATTTGAACAATTCATGAGGAAAATTTTCCAAGTTATGGAGATTGACAACGACAAGTTTGAAGCAAAAGTATGGCTTAATATTAACCTAGGTACTGCTAAGGGAATACAAGTTACAAATGATGAACATCTTACCTCGTGTATGATGCTCTTAAAAAACGATACATACTATAAAGGTTCCAAATTTGTTGTTGAAATTTTAGAAATACCAGATCAACCACCAGAAGGAATGCAATAATGGAATTTGACAATCAACAATTATTACACAGAAACACATATGTTCAGGAAGAGCAACTGATGGTGAAATCTGAAATAGAAGAGCACTAGATGTCAATTTATGACATGACAATGAAAAATGTAATTGTAAATCCTGTGGAAGATGAACACATCGAATCACTAGTCACTATTGAAGGAAGAAAAAGGAAAGGAAAAGGAAAGGAAAAAGAATCCCCATCAATAATACTCTAGGAAAATGCATCATTGGATGATGTAAAACTCGGTTCTGTTTTTCAAGACAAAAATGCTATGATCAGATGTTTTTGCTTAGCAGCTATTAAGGAGCACTTTGAGTTCTATGTTGAAAGGTCAAGTAATACAAGATACTCTTTGGTATGTACTGACGAAAAGTGTAGTTGGACTGTTCGAGGTTCAAGAATTAAGGAATCAACACTATTTAAAGTAGTTAAATTTCAGAGATCACATGAGTGCTCGGTTGACATTAGAAAGTCAAATAAAAGACAAGCAACTTCAAATGTGATTAGAGATTACATGATTGAAAACTTAAGGGACATAGCTAATGAAGTAAAGCCTAGGTTTGTCATTTTAGAAATGAAAAGATCACATGGAGTAGATGTTGCTTATGGAAAAGCAATGGCTGTCACGACCCAAAACCCCGCACTAGTCGTGATGGCACCTCTCGTGAAGACAAAGCCAGCCAACTAACCCAATGGGCCCCTTTCAAAGTAGTTAAACATAAATGAATAGCAAAGAAAAGACTTAAGGACATTAATTAACGAAGTTTACAACCCAACACAGCCCGACCAGGGTGTCACAAGTCACGAGCATCTAGGGAAGTCTAAATACAACTACAGGGCCAACAATATACAGAATAAAAATTTAGAACCAAAGGAAGAATTCCGGTGCCGCGAACGCCGGCGGTCACCCTGCTCAGCTACATAGCAATACCTTCAACCAGCTCAAAACCCGCTACCGGGTGAACAATACCTGCATCTGCACGCGAGGTGCAGGGAGTAAAGTGAGTACTCCAACTCAGTGAGTAATAAAAGTAAATAATAACTGAGCAGCAAGAAAACACGTAAAGCAAGCCGTCATGCTATATAGGGGCAGTGTAACCTTTTGAGAACAACAGTGAAACCGTAAAATCTTTAGAAACATCTTGGGTCAGTTTAAAATCTCTTTTGAAAATGTCTTTTTCCAACAGTCAAACAAATGAATGCGAAACAAGTAGTGCAAGCCAGCACAAAAGTTAGCCCCTCGGGCACAACACTCCGTCAACAAATAGCACCAGGATATCAGGTAACTAGTGCAAGAAGTAGCATGGAAGCCAATGAAATGGGAGTGCTGAAATGTCATAAAGTAATACAAATAGGAACAAATGCATGAGTGCAATGCAATGCATATGACGGTACACTCTAGTACCCACTGCAGCGTGCAGCCCGAGCCATGCATATATTTAACGTCGACGACGCTCACTGGGGAAGTGTACAGACTCCGAAGGGGCTCCTACAGCCCAAGCGCAAATAATCAAGACATCTCGTGGCACCAACCAGGCCCTCGACCTCAATATCAATACAATACTGCTGCGGCGCGCAGCCCGAGCCATCCATATTTCCAGAAATCACTATAACACTGCTGCGGCGCGCAACCCGATCCATGCTCAGTCCAGAAATGCACATAATCCACTTGGGCAATATTAAAATAATAGTTCTCAGCTCAAAACGTCAATAAAATATTGCTTAGGTTTTCAAATCTTAGAAAAATGGATGAGTTTGCAAAATAGTATTAAAACCCTGGACCGAGATCAAGTAATATGCAAAGTAATGCGAAAACAGTGATATCAATCCCTGAAGGATTCACATAGTTGGCACGAAGCCCAAACATGGCAATCAGCCAACATTATGATGATAACAAGTAGTTTCAGTCAAACAAGTAGTAATTTCATCAATCGGGACGGACCAAGTCACAATCCCCCAATGGTGCTCTACCCCACGCTCGCTATTCGGCGTGCAAGTCACCTCAATACAGCACTATGATGTGCAAATCCAGGGTTTCAAACCCTCAGACTATCATTTACAATCGTTACTCACCTCAAACCGGTGAAATCTCTAGCTCGCGACGCCTTTGCCCCTCAAATCGGCCTCCACGCGCGTCGAATCTAATCAAAATCAGAGCGAATACATCACAATATGCTAAGGGAACAATACCCAATCGAAAACAATCGAAAAATAGAGAAAATCTCGAAATTAGCAAAACCCGAGCCCTGGGCCCATTTCTCGAAAAATCAGAAAATTCACATCAATGGATTCCTCAAATTTACCAAAATCCGAGCTCAAATGCTCCCTCAAATCCCAAATTTAAATCTCAAAATTCCAAGCCCTAGTTCATCAATTTTAGGCTTAATTACATGAATTTCTAGGTTAATTTCACATAATAATCATGTTTTTAACTCAAAAATCTTACCTCCAATAAACTCCAGTCGAAACCCTCTTCAATTGCTCCCAAAAAGCTTTGAAGATGCTCAACAATGGTGGAAAAAATATCCCAAGCTCGCGGATGAAAATGATATTTTAAAACCCTTCTGCCCAGGCCATTTTTCGCTTTTGCGGTCCCGTTTACGCTTATGCGGGACCGCTTCTACGGCCTTCTCTCCGCTTCTGCGGATCCTCTTAAAAATCTAAAAACCGCTTCTACGGTAAACCTTTCGCTTATGCGGACCCGCCTATGCGGATAATTTTCCGCTTCTGTGGGAAATGCTCGACCTTATCCCTATCGCACCTGCGACGTCTGCCCCGCTTCTTCTCAACCGCATCTGCGGTTTTCTTTCCCAGATGCGGAAATACCTGCTGCTGCCAAAAACCTGCAATTCCAAACTTAAAATTTCATTCCGATAGCCATCCGAAATCACCCCGAGGCCCTCGGGACCTCAACCAAAAGTGCCAACCCATCCTAAAACATTATACGAACTTGTTCCAATCACCAAAACACATCAACTAACACCAAAATCATCAAATTACATCGAATTCAAGCCTAAGTTCTTCAAAAACTTCCGAAATACGCATTTGATCAAAAACCCTACCAAAACACCTCCGAATGATCTGAAATTTTGCACACACATCCAAAATCACCTAACGAAGCTACTGCAACTCTCGGAATTTCATTCCGACCCTCGGATCAAATCTCACCCATCAATCGGAATTCGCCAAAATACTAACTTCGCCAATTCAAGCCTAATTCTACACCGGACTTCCAAAATAAATTTCGATCACGCTCCTAAGTCACAAATCATCCCTCGAAGCTAACCGAATCACCGGAAATCACATCCGAGCTCTCTAACTCATAAGTCAACGTCCGGTTGACTTTTCCAACTTAATCCTTCTTAAAGGAGACTAAGTGTCTCATTTCCTACCAAAACCAATCCAAATCAACTGTAACACACCAAATACTGATAATGAAGCATGAAGAAACATAAAATGGGAGAAACGGACCGGTAACTCATGAGACGACGGGTCGGGTCGTCACAATGGCATGCTATTCAAAAGAGGTTATCGTTATAAGAGGAACAACTGAACAGAACTATGAGCAGCTGGCATCATATTTGTATATGATCGAACAAAAAAATCCAGGATCATATACAAATATTTAGAGAGATTCAGATAACAAGTAAATTTCTTATGTTTCATTACAATATAGCGGCCTTCGTATATATGATGTAATATTTTATTTGGGAAATATGTCTTCTGATTGTTGTTTTTGCTAATGTTTTTTGTTTATTGAATTTAGAAATAAATTTTGTCGAGTATATTATACTGAAATATCGTGTGAATCTTGGTCCTGCAGTATGTTATATTGGATGAATATCATAACATCATACAGTTTTATTTTACTCCAGTATATGTTACGGGACTAGGCCGTGTATAAGCTTTATCTCCAGTATATTATATTGAATGAATTCTGTTTAAACTAGAACTTTCTTTTATTTGTATTTACTTTTTTTGAGTGATTATTTGTCTTGTTCTTGTGTTATGCTCTTTAATCCAGTGTAAAATACTTGAGTTTTGTTTTATTTCAATATATTTTAATGCAAGTGTGTCGTCTTTAAGCTTGTTTTCCAGTATGTCTTTAATCTAGTATCTGATTTGAGTTACATTTCATTATAATATACTGACCTTCGTATATAAATACGATGTAATATTTTATATGGGAAATATGTCTTTTGAGTGTTGTTTTTGCTAATGTTTTTTTTTGTTTATTGAATTTAGAAATAAATTTAGTCCAGTATGTTATACTGGAAGTCTCTCTGGTGTACGTTTATCTTCCAGTATGTTATACTGGATGAATTTTATCATATAGCTTAGTCTTGTTTATTCCCAGTAATTTTACGGGATTTGTGCTGTGTGTAAGCTTTGTATCCAGTATACTATACTGAATGAGTTCGGTTTAAACTACAACTTTATTATATTTGATCTTACTTTTTTCGAGTGATTATTTGTCTTGTTTTTGAATTATTGTCTTTAACCCAGTATATAATACTTGAGTTTTGTTTGATTTCTGTATATTTTAATGCAAGTGTTTCGTCTTTAAACATGTTGTCCAGTATGTTATTTGTATTCAGCTTGTCATATGGTATAACTGAGTTTTATTTACTTTTCCAGGTTTGTTTATATAATTTTTATATATGGTGCATCAATTTTTGGGTGAAGGTATTGTAGACCACTTATTGTTGTGGATGGAACCTTTCTATAAAATAAATATAGAGGTGTTCTGTTAGTGGTTGTTACAAAAGATGCAAGTAATCAGATTTCCCTTTATCATTTGGGGTAGCGGATTCAGAGAATAACGAATCATATGAATGGTATTTCAGAGAATTAACAAAAGCAATTGGGATTCGTAAAGATTTAATATTTTTGTCAGATCGACACAAGGCCATTGCAAATGGAAACGCAAAAGTTTTCCCTGAGTGCTACCATGGTATTTGCATATATCATTTGAAAAAGAATCTAAAGCAAAGAAGAGTGAGAAACACTGTACTAAACCTCTTTCAAAGTGCTGCAAGAGTATACCTTCAATCAGAATTTGATGACTTCATGTCCCAAATAGCTGCTGTTGATAAGAAAACATTCAATTATTTGATGGAGGAACCACCAGGAAGATGGGCTCGTTCACATTGTCCAAGATGACGATATGATATGTTAACAACAAAATATTGTTGAGTCTATGAATAATATTTGAGACGTGCAAGAGAATTGCCACTTTTAACAATGATGGACTTCATACAAGAAAAATTGCAAAGCTGGTTTTATGAAAGAAGGACAACTGCAGAAGGAATATTCCGCGAGTTATCAAATTGGGCAGAAGCAACATTGGAAGATAAAATTAAACCAGCTTTTACATTTAGAGTATTGCCCATTGATCGACTCAAATTCAATATCAAAGAAGGGGGTATGGAATTTATTGTTGATCTAGACAAAAGAACATGTGATTGTTCTGAATTTCAGCTAGATGAGATACCGTGTGAACATGCAATTGCTGCAATTGATAGTATATATCAGAAAAAATCAGCCTTTTGCTCAGCCTATTATTCAAGGGACTTTTGGTTGAAAACATATGAAGGGCAAGTAAATTCTATAAGTGATTCAACAACATGGGTTATACCAGACAATATTAAATCGGTAATCACTAAGCCTCCAGATGCAAAAGTAATGCTAGGAAGAAGACAGAAGAATCGACATGTTTCCGGTACAGAATTCAAGAAGGAAACAAGATGTGGTCGTTGCAAAAAATATGGGCATAACAGAATAAATTGTACAAATTCTGCTGTAGCTCATCCTTATGCAAGAAAACACAGGAAAAAATGATTGATTATATACAATATGGTTGCATTGGCTCATGTAATTATATACAATATGGTTGCATTCTGAATAATTAGTTTGGTATTCTTGTTTTTCAAAATATTATTATTGTTTATTTTTTTTGTTTCTTGATTTGCTAATAGGAGAATAGTATGCAGGAAACAAACTTTTAAATTATTTATTTCGAGCAAATTATACTAGATACAAATTTTTCACTGTCTTACCCTTCTCCATTATAATATACTGGTCTATATAGCTTAATTACTAGATTTTCCAGCATAATTTACAGGAAGCAACTAAAATTAGAATTCCAACAAAAGTTGCATCAACAAACTTAGTAAAAATCTGATTGTGCAGATCCAGTATAAATTACTGGACATTAAAGTTTCTCATAACATACCTCCAGCATAATATACATGAAACAAAATTTTAAATTATTTAATTCCAGTAAGTTATTCTAGAAACCAATTTTGCACGGTTATACAGTTCTCTCTATTATAATATACTGGGTTATATAACTTCAAGTACTATATGCGGGATTTTGTGATTTTTTCACATATGTAATTGGTAAAACTTTAGTCATTATTCAATTAATTGTTAAATTTCAAGAACAAATTTTTCACTATCTTACCCATCTCCATTATAATGTACAGGCGTATGTAGCTTAATTACTATCTTTTCCAGCATAATTAAGAGGAAGAAACTAAACTAAGAAATCTAACAAAATTTGCATCAGCAAACTTAGAGTAAAAAATTTTGATTGTCCACATCCAGTATTAAAAATTGGACATTATAGTTTCTCAATATATATCTCCAGCAAAGTATACAGGAACAAAATTTTAAATTATTTAATTGCACTTTCACATATCTAACTGGTAAAAGTTTAGTCATTATTCAATTAATTCATGAATTTCAAGAACAAATTTACCACTGTTTTACACACCTTCAACATAATATACTGGCCTATATAACTTAATAGCTAGACGTTCCAGCATGTTTTACAGGAATTAAGTAAAATAAGAACTCCAACAAGAGTTGCATAGAAAAACTTAGGGTAAAAAATCTGGATTGTGGACATGCAGTATTAAATACTGGACATTATAGTTTTTCAATATATGCCTCCATGAAAATATACAAGAAACAAAATATTTAGTCATTATAATATATTATTTTATAAAGCTTAAAAGCGGGATTGTTTGATTTTTTTCACATATCTAATCGTAAAAGTTTAGTCATTATTCACTTTTTTCTTGAATTTGAAAAGGAATTATTAACAAAATGAAGGCAGATAACGATTTAAACAAAACGATATTATATTAAGATAAAATAAAACTACATAGTCTTCTTCCACATACTTCCACAAAACATATGCACCAAAAAAGAAAATAAAAATAAAAAACTAATCACGCGAATCATCAGACTCCATTTCAGTACTGTATGCACCATGACCCCCATCTCGTGCAATCCTCTCTATCCTATTGAGATTGTCCTTCAGTCTTCTTAAGTCCCTTTCATACTTCTCTATGAACTTATCAAACTTGATCTCAAAAGCTTCTGTGATATCTTCCTTCAACTCATTAATAATGGTTTTGATGACTGCGTCCATTTTTGGTTATTACAAATAGATGCGTTTGAGTGAATAAATAAAAAAAGGATGCCTGCTTATATAGAGGAAAAAAATTTCTATAGCGAATATGAGAAGCCAGAAGGCAAACTAAACGTCAGGGTAACATAACTATTCATGAACCATAGTTTAATTAAAAGAGTGAAAATGCAATTATTACTGTAACACAACTCCCAATGTATAAAATAAATTAATTTTAGTGGTTGAAAATACATCAGAGACTGCACATAATAAAGTAATGCAATGTAGACGAAATAATAAAATATTATAGAAAACTATATTAGAGTTACTTATATGTTACGTCATAAACATAATTATAAAATTATAAAATACCGTATTTATTACGTAATATAAAGCAATGTGTATCACGTTCCAACAATTTATTTTCGATAAAAAATTTCCTTGTTATGATTGGACTAATTTAGCGTGAGAACTTCTTGATTTTTAACGTCCAGTATTAAATACTGAATATTATGATTTAACAGAATATACCTCCTGTATAATATACATTACAAAAAACCATAAAAAATATAAACTCGAGTGCATTGATATTTCATTCAACAATACATACCCGGTATAAAGTAATGCATAATATGCTTTTACATGTTAGATATCCAGTATAATATACAGCAAGCAAAACATTTTAAAGAAAAGGAAGCAGAACTAATACATATCCAGCATAATATACAGGAATCAAAACTATGTTTATCAAGGTATTTACACTGGAGGATAACCAAGTGCTAAAGGATATTTACATAAGTTATTTCCATTCTCTCCATAATCATCACCAACATTCTCTGGAGGAGTTTCATACCCTGATTTGTGTTTCCAATCTGCATGTGACCATAGACTAAAACCAAGATACTCACGATAATATTTCATTGTATTGGGCACAATTGTCATAACATCTTGACCCTGCATCATCATATCAGCAAACTTTATAAGAAATGCACCACAACTTTTGTTTCCAATCTGTTTTGGTGATTCTTTCCAGGAAATCACAAATGGTTCATACACATAACCAAATCTAGGATGCAAGTCACCAAATTTACATTGCTCCAAAACCACAGGAATGAAATGCTGATAAGTAATAAGCTGCTCCTTGATAATATCATACTAATCTCCCTTGTACACCGAATCATATACATCTATGGTATTCTCATTCAAGTCTAATACCGCCAGAAAATAATGAGTGCAAGCATCTAATGGAATTTCACCATTTACCAAATCTGCAGGAAGTCGAATCGGACAGAAAACTTTTTGAACAGATGACCATGGAATTCCACATTTACGATACTCACCCAAAATATACTGACAAAGCCCAAATCCCAATCCTTCACTCCAAAATTCAAATTCATTAAAACCTTTTGAATGATCATTCCAGTCCTTATATGCAAATTCCAAAGTGTTGTTAAAGTCCACATCTGTTGTTGTTGAAGCAAATGGATACTCATTGATGTGATATATATGCTTCTTCCTTAGATAATACAATAAAACATCTATATGCTGAATATTAAAAAAACATATATATATATATATATATATATATGTCAAATATAATATAAAATAAAATCATGAGTTCACAACGTAAAAGATATATACATACCGCATCATTCAAAGTAAACTTATCATCTGCAATCTCTTTAAAGAACATTCTTGACTGAATTTTCTCATTGTAAAGTTCATATGGCTTTGCTTTCAGTACAGGGTCTTCTTTATAAATATCAGTTACTCCCCTAAAAAAACAAAGACAGAACAAATATGAAAAAAAATAAATTAAAAGAGATTTCTTAATAACATATATATGAAATAAATTTACAATAAGCCGAATAGTAAAACTTACTTTGGTAGACGACCTTTTCTCTTGTTTTCTTTTAAATATTTTTCAAAATTATCCTCAGAAGATTTGATTGTCTTCCGATAATGCCAGCAACATCTTCGAACATATTTCAAACTCCAATTCATACCTTTACTTGTTCCCTTATATGGAGATTTTAAATGCCAACTGGCATTACAAACTCTTTTTCCTCTACCAAGCAATTCTTCTACTACATTCGGACTTTGTCCAATCTGTAGTACTTGTTCTCCTGGATGTTCTTTTCCTTTATACGAAGCAACTTTTAGTTTTTCATTTTCTCCTTCTACCTCCTTCATATTTTTTATTTCAGATTTCAATGTTGGCTGCAGATCAGAATAATCATTCGAATGAGCAACATGCTTAGCAATTTTAAGAGGAGAAACATAAACTCCCTCATCCACACTTGAATATAAAACAATCTTTTTATCAGAATCAGTTTTTCACATATCATCAGCAACAATTGTTCACCAAGGTCGCGATCAACAGCAGGAATGATGTTGCTAGGTTCATGATCCATCACATTACAACTTGATTGACTTGGTTGAGTGAAAGTATTAAAATTAGGGCATGAATCCACAGATTTCCTCTTTCTTTTTCTAGTATACAATTTTCCCTG
>NC_031990.1:4573454-4577396 GCF_001879085.1 Nicotiana attenuata
TTCTACTCAATCTTACGCGAGCGCTTGTTATAAATTGAAAATTGAAGGATTGTAATGGAACTACAAATGTGGTGCGGGATGATTTTCCCGGTATAGTTGATTGGACTAGTTATAGTCGCATTTTGGAGGGATATTCTATTGTTTCAGCTCAGTAACAGAACTTCTAAGAGCCTTGAGGCTAGGCACAGGTTTCCATAATGCTTATGAGCGATTATTCCGCAGTGTTGTTGTGATGGTAGGGTGGTTGCCCACGTGTCGGGGCAGTGAATGAATTGAAGGAAGGTTTACTCAGCGTGTAATCAAGGGATTCAGTATTTTATTCCCGACAGGGGAAAAGGCAGTCGGACTAAGAATGGTCAGGTGTGGGCTGGTGGAAGTAATGAGGCTTGGTATTTGCAAGCGTGGTTGAGCTTTCTTTTATGAGATGGTGTCGTGGTCCTGATTGAACGTACTAAGTTGTTGGCGTTATAATCTGCTACAATTCGCCTTTATGGCAGGATATTGTGAACTAGTATTGGAGTTACGACTGTCAGATATCGCATGGTGCAGTGGTTTAAGATCGAATCAGAATTTCTAATGTTGACGGATCGATAAAGATGACCTTTGGAAAGGTTTAAAGTTAGTAGCAATGGTGGGTTCAAGTGCCACGAAGATAGATTTTATTTGAGGCAACAATTGAGCAGCAAAGTATGAGGAAGGACATGTGGGAAGTGCCAGGCAATGTTTAAAATTTCTAGAAGGCCAAGTATGAGAAGCAAGGTCGAGTGACCGATTAAGGAGATGAGTTCCGCCAATGTGGGAGAGTGGCGAGGGTTGCATATGGGCTTGGTAGTAGGATGACTACGCGCCTTAAAGAGAGTTTGGATCGAATTGGGGACTTTAATGATTGGTGATTGAAGCCTGCGGGTATGATGTGAAGTATGGGCTATTATGCGGCAGAAGATTGATATGGCGGAAAGGAGCTGCTTGAAATGGAGGAGGGTGCAGCATAACCCTGAATTTGGAAGGATGTTGCCGCGCATTTAATTGATGTCCGCGAGGGGCGAATGGACTTGTGCAGCTGGAAGGTGAGCTCGGACTCAGGATGGGCTATTGGTATCATAGTGAATGTACCCTGTGCAACGGCGTGGGAAGATGTCGGGAGGTGATTTCCCTAGGTGGGTTATTCCCCGTGAGCAGATTAGTGGTCGCGTGGTTGGCGAAGCTTCTGCAAGGAATTATATTGGTTGTTCAACAAAGAGATCGGTCGTGCGAATGTGGATGAAGACTCAGAATATGAAAGATGGGGATTTACAGGAAGATCCCGAGAGATTTTGATAATTGGTGGTGCGAGGTTAAGTCAATAAGAGGTAAAAAGGTCGGGCGAACTCAAGAATGGTGAAATGATGGCTTCAAGCTAAGTGGGAGAGTCCCACCGCTTATGATTGGGCTGTATGATTAACTACTTGCGTGATTTCTGGTTATTAGCATATTGATGGATTAATCCAGCTACGAGAAAAGACCATAAGTAGTAAATTGAGCGGAGGAATTATTAGGGATGTGCTATGGTTAGCCTTCTTGGATCACGTTTGGACTTGAAAAAAAAAGTTTAGGATTTATGCCTGGTATAGATACAGGTTTCAGAGGAAGTGATTTCGCCGGGTGCTTCGCCGAGAGAGTATTCGTGTGTTATAAGAATTATGGAGTGAATTATATTTGGGACCAAGTCAGCGCGGATGGCTCTCAGCAACGGTCCTAGTGGAACTCAAAAGATAAAGTGTGGTACCTAATGATTTCAAGCCTATAAGTACAACTAAGAATCAAGCTCTGTAGCAGCTTATGAGAAGGTGCCCAGAATGTTCTATGATGTGTTACCTTGTGGTGTAGCATTTGAGAAATGTGAAATATGAGATTTGAGACAACATGGTCTCGCAATTCAAGGTCACTCGGGGTGAGTGTAGAGGGACTATGTTATGTGTTGAAGAGAGTTAGTATTAATTCCAAAGCAATCAAGGATAAATTGGAAGGAAAGGGATTGATTAGCCATAGTTGAATTTGGCATGTTGGGGTCTGTGATCCGTTCATTCAGCGTGATCGAGTTATGCGTTGATTTGTGGCGGTACGTGTGAGGTTTGTCGGCCGCCGTAATTGATAACATTCTAAACCATTCTACTGTTGTGGCTTGTTATGTGGAAGCAGATTCCGGAAGGGCTGGTGGCTTGGACCACTACTTGCAGATTTGCATATTCTACGGTTATGGGAATTTACCTGTGTGTTGCTATGATTCTCCCAAAGTGAGTTAAGTAAAAAGTTCGTATGTGATGAAGTGTTAAAATATTAATGATTTCGGAGTTATCATGAAAAATCGTGTTCTATCGTATGTTGGCACGTTGGGTGCAGTGAGTAGCATGGAAATACGAAGAGAGGATCAAGGTTGCAGTTCAGTGTTGACAAGGATGTCTCGGGCTCGGATGAGCAAGGAAAGGGTTGAACGATTAAAGTAAGTTGGGGTTGTCTTCAGCGTCACCTGAGATTGGTGTTGTGTAACGAGGGCTTGTATCATGGTTAATGATTCTTGATCGCTTATCAGCGTTAGTGCGGTCGGTGGGTTGGAGGTAAGACCTAGTTAATTGTTATGGTAGATTGTGGGGGTGTGTTCCACAGGAAGATTGCATAAATGTGGCACGACGCCACTTGATTGATTAAAGATATAGACCAAGTATGAAGAATTGTGATGATATCGTTAAATTGAGAATTTATGCCTGGAGGGCACTTTGTATATTGGGTTATGAACTGAGGAGGTTGCTCCGGTTATGATGGTTATTCTTACGTGATATGAGGCAAAAGGGGGTTGCTACGGACCTTTGAAAGGTCATTGGCCAAGTTGGTGCAATCAGAAATCGGCTTGAGATCGGTGGATTGATTTATATGTGAACAGGGCTTTATATCGGGCCAGTGTGTTCGCTTCAGCGAGCGTTCCCTATGGAGGAACAGTCGGGGTGTTATTTTGTCATCATCCATTCCAGGTAATGATGTAATGCGCCGTATGAGTTGTGAGACGGCTTGGTAAATTTTATGTGTTGAGGTTCCGCGTGGCAATGACGTATTATGAGCAAGACGGATCTTGAGATTCAGACTGTATATCGCACTTCAGTTGTGCTCGAGTTTTGTAGCTTATCGCGCTATATGTCCCCTCAGTGATGGCATTATGCACTTAGCGTGCTTGTGAGCTAGATTCGGTATTTTATCGCAATGAGCAAATTAGCTCGATGTGTATCTCCTAATGTGAGTTCTACGTGTGGATCGGGTGGCACGCCACCATGGTTATATTGTGAGGATCGGGTGGCACGCCGCCATGGTTATATTGTGAGGATCGGATGGCACGCCGCCATAGTTATGCTGTGTGGATCGGGTTGCACGCCGCAACAGTGTGATGATGAGTGTAGTTTTCTATATGCTAATTTTGTATGTCCTGCTTCCTATTTTCTAAGGAAAGTCCGTAGTAGTGCGGGAGTTAGGTAATTCCTTCCAGAGTTCGATTTCCTGTTTGTGTTGTGTTCAGATTGGTGGCCTATTGGCACATTGTGGCGTCATATGAGACTTGTGATCGCATTCGGAGTGGCTTATTGCCGAGCAGTTCGTACTGGGTAATATGAGATTGTGGGATTTAGGATCAGTGCAATCTGATTATATGAAGTATATTAAGGAGCGAAGATCATTATTTGGTTCAGAATGGGGTAAAGTTTCTTGTCAGAAGTATAGACTCGATGGTTGGTTGACTCGGCAGTTGATTATGAATTTCGGCATCTCATCCGTCGTGGCGGTATTGTAATAGTTAGAGTAAGACCTATGTAGGTCATGAGGTGCAATGGGAGCATCAGATTCGTGGAATTTCGATTAATTCAAACAGAAATGTTATTGTGGTCCTATGAGTAAAGTGATGCGAAGTGTGAATTCAGCAGA